>NW_027045703.1:0-45000 GCF_025399875.1 Dalotia coriaria
CCTTTAAATCTAAATTTAAAATTTTTTTAAAAACGCCTTTTGCTTTATCTGCGTTTTAAGCTTAAAAGCATTAACGAACAGAATTTATTTTTTATATTTGTTTATTTGAAAGATTAAACGATTAATTTAATTCGTTATTTTGCAAAACAGCAAAACGGATTTTTCTTTTTTAAGCGTAAAACACTAACGACGAATCTTTTAATGCTTTTTAAAACTCGTCTTTTGAAGATTTAAGATTAAACGCTTGAAAAGCTTTAAAAGCGAAAACGTTTTGGTTATTTGCGTTTTTGAACGTAAAATAAAAACGCAAATTTTATTATTCTTTTTATTAATATTGCGTCTATTTAACGATTTCAACGTAAAACGCATTGAAAATGTTTTTTTAAAAACAGCACGTTTTCTTTAAATTTCAGGTAAAAATATAAAAAGCAATTTTTATTATTCGTTTTTATTTATTCTTCTATTTTTAACGATTTCAACGATCTAAAATGCTTTAAAATGCTTTTTAAATAGCGTCTTTTGACGTTTCACGTTAACGCGTAAAAGCATAATTGCAAAAACTTTTTTATTTTTGTTTTTAATTTAAATGCTATAAGACGATTTATATCTAAATGCTTATATGCTTTTTTAAGCAAAACAGCATCTTGAATTTTAATTTGCGTTTTACGTAAAGCAATAAAACGAATTTATTTTTTTATTAATATGCTCTATTTAAAAATTTCACGATCTTAATCTGCTTGAAAATGTTTATTTTAAAACGAGTTTTGACTTAATATGCTTTTAACGCGTATTACAAAACAGATGTTTATTTTTCGTTTTATAAAATGCTTTTTTAACTTATCTTTAAAATGCTTAAATGTATTTTAGCAATAAAACGTTTGAAAGCTTTTTTTGAACCGTAATCAGTAAAAACGAAAATTTTAAAAACATTTTTTATTAATTGCGTTTTTAACGTTTAAATCTAAAATGTGAAAATGCTTTTTTAACAAAAATTTTAATTTAATTAGCAACAAATTAAAAACTTTAAAACGCGAAATTTTTATTAATCCGTTTTTAATAATTTGTTTAATTTTACGATTTCAAATAAAATCTTGAAAATGCTTATTTTAGCAAAACACGTTTTGAGCTTTAATTGGTTTTAACGTAAAAACGATAAAACGACGAATTTTTTATTATTCGTTTTTATTAATATTTCTATTGAAATTTCAACGATTAAATGCTTAAAATTGGATTTTGCAAAACAGCACGTTTTGTTTATTAATCTGCTTTAAGCGTAAAAAGCATAAAAAGCGCATTTTTTTTCGTTTTATTAATTTGCTTCTATTTAACGATTTCAACGATCTAAAATGCTTGAAAATGCTTATTTTAGCAAAACACACGTTTTGAGCTTTAATCTGCGTTTTAACGCGTAAAACAGCATAAAACGACGAAATTTTTATTATTCGTTTTTAATATTGCTTCTATTTGAACATTTCAACGATCTAAAATGCTTGAAAATGCTTATTTAAACAAAACAGCAGTTTGAGCTTTAATCTGCGTTTTAACCGTAAAACAGCATAAAACGACGAAATTTTATTATTCGTTTTTAATAATATTGCGTCATTTGAACGATTTCAACGATCTAAAATGCTGGAAAATGCGTATTTTAGCAAAACAGCACGTTTTGAGCTTTAATCTGCGTTTAACGCCTGAAACAGCATAAAATGACGAATTTTTATTATTATTTCGTTTTTATTAATATTACTTCCTATTTAAACGATTCCAACGATCTATAATGGCAAGAAAATGCTTATTTTAGCAAAACAGCACGTTTTGAGCTTTAATCTGCGTTTTAACGTAAAACAACATAAAAACGACGATTTTTATTATTCGTTTTTATTAATGTACTTCTATTTGAACGATTTCAACGATCTAAAATGCTTGAAAATGCTTATTTTAGCAAAACAGCACGTTTGGAAAGCTTTATTCTGCGTTTTAACGCGTAAAAACAGCATAAAACGACGAAATTTTATTATTAGTTTTTTTTATTAATAATATTGCGTCTATTTGAACGATTTCGACGATCTAAAATGCTTGAAAATGCTTATTTTTTAAAAAAAGCACGTTTTTGAGCTTTAATCTGCGTTTTTTAAAGCGTAAAAGCACAAAAACGACGAATTTTTTTTATTCGTTTTTTTTAATTTGCTTCTATTTGAACGATTTCAACGTCAAAATGCGAAAATGCTTGTTTTAGCAAAACGCACGTTTTGAGCTTTAAAACTCAAACGCGAAAAAAGCATAAAACGAAAATTTTTTTTTTGGTTTTATTAATATTGCGTCTTTTGAAGATTTCAACGTCAAAATGCGAAAATGCAAACAAAAAAAGCCCTTTTGACTTTAATCTGCGTTTTTAAAGCGTAAAAAAAACATAAAACGACAATTTTTTTTTTCGTTTTTTTTTAATATTGCTTCTATTTGAACGTTTTAAACAAAAAGCTTGAAAATGATTATTTTAGCAAAAAACCGTTTTTTAGCTTTAATCTGCGTTTTTTGCGTAAAACAGCATAAAAAGACGAATTTTTTTTTTATTCGTTTTTATTAATATTGGGGTCTTTTGAACGATTTCAACGATCAAAAAGCTTGAAAATGCCTTTTTTAAAAACAGCACGTTTTTAGCTTTTTAAACTGCGTTTTTTCGCGTAAAAAAAGCATAAAAAAGACGAATTTTTTTTTTATTCGTTTTTTTTAATTTTTGGTTCTATTTGAACGATTTCAACGATCTAAAATGCTTGAAAATGCTTATTTTAAAAAGCACGTTTTGAGCTTTAATGGTTTTAACGCGTAAAAAAGGGATAAAACGACAGAAATTTTTATTATTCGTTTTTTTTAATATTGCGTTTTGAACAAAATTTCCCGCGATCTAAAAAGCTTGAAAATCTTATTTTAGTAAAACAGCCCTTTTTAGCTTTTTTTCTGCGTTTTAACGCGTAAAACAGCTTTTAAAAAAGGCAGGGAAAACTTTATTATTCGTTTTTTTTTTTTAGCCTATTTGAACGGTTTTAACGATCTAAAATGCTTGAAAATGCTTATTTTGGGAAAACACCACGTTTTGAGCCAAAACTGCGTTTTAACGCGTAAAACAGCATAAAAAAAGACCAATTTTTATTATTCGTTTTCTATTAATATTGGGTTCTTTTGAACGATTTCAACGATCTAAAAAACTTGAAAATGCTTATTTTAGCAAAACAGCACGTTTTTAGCTTTAATCTGCGTTTTAACGCATAAAACAACATAAAACGACGAATTTTTTTTTATTCGTTTTTTTTTAATATTGCGTCTATTTGAACGATTTCCCCGATCTAAAATGCTTGAAAATGCTTATTTTAGGAAAAAAGCACGTTTTGAGCTTTAATCTGCGTTTTTTAAAGCGTAAAACAACATAAAACGACAAATTTTTTATTATTCGTTTTTTTTTTAATATTGCTTCTTTTGGGAACAAATTTTAACGATCTAAAATGCTTGAAAATGCGTATTTTTTTAAAAAAAACCGTTTTTAGGGTTTTTAAACCCGTTTTAACGCGTAAAACAGCATAAAAAAGACGAAATTTTTTTTTATTCGTTTTTTTTTTAATAGCCCCTCTATTTGAACGATTTCAACGATCTAAAATGCTTGAAAATGATTATTTTTTGCAAAAAAGCCCCGTTTTTAGCTTTTTAAACTGCGTTTTTTTAAAGCGTAAAAAAAAGCATAAAAACGACAATTTTTTTTTATTTTGTTTTTTTTTAATATTGCTTCTATTTGAACGATTTCAACGATCTAAAATGTTGAAACTGCTTATTTTAGCAAAACAGCCCTTTGAGTTTTAATCTGCGTTTTAACGCGTAAAAAAATCATAAAAAAGACAAATTTTTAAATTTTTCGTTTTTTTTAATATTACCCCCCTATTTGAACAAATTTTAACGATCAAAATGCTTAAAATGCTTATTTTGAAAACAGCACGTTTTTAGCTTTAATCTCGTTTAACGCGTAAAAAAAACATAAAAACGACAGAAATTTTTATTATTCGTTTTTTTTTAATATTCGTCTATTTGAACGTGTCAACGATCTAAAATGCTTGAAAATGCTTATTTTTAGCAAAACAGGGACGTTTTGAGCTTTATTCTGCGTTTTTAAAGCGTAAAACAGCTAAAAACGACGATTTTTTATTATTCGTTTTTATTAATATTGCGTCTATTTTAACGATTTCAACGATCTAAAATGCTTGAAAAAAGCTTATTTTGCCAAAAAAAGCCCTTTTGAGCTTTATTCTGCGTTTTTAAAGCGTAAAACAACATAAAAAATACGAAATTTTTTTTTTTATTCGTTTTTTTTTCTATTGCGTCCCATTTGAACGATTTCAACGATCTAAAATGCTTTTAAAATGCTTTTTTAGCAAAACAGCCGTTTTGAAACAAACTGCTTTTAACGCCCCTAAAACAACAAAAAAGACAATTTTTATTATTCGTTTTTTTTCAATGTTGCTTCTATTTGAACGATATCAACGATATAAAATGCTTGAAAAAACTTTTTTTTTAGCAAAAAAACACGTTTTGAGCTTTAATCTCGTTTTAACGCGTAAAACAACATAAAAAAGATAAAATTTTTTTTATTCGTTTTTTTTTAATATTGCGTCCCTTTTGGGGAAAGATTTCAACGATCTAAAAAGCTTTTAAAATGCTTATTTTTGAAAACAGCCCTTTTGAGCTTTTTTCTGCGTTTTAACGCGTAAAAAAACCATAAAAACGACGAAATTTTTTTTTTCGTTTTTATTTTTGTTTCGTCTTTTGAACGTTTCAACGATCTAAAATGCTTGAAAATGCTTATCTTAAGAAAAAAGCACGTTTTTGAAAAACTTTTTAAACTGGGTTTGCGTAAAACAGCATAAAAATGACGAATTTTTTTTTATTCGTTTTTTTTTAATATTGCTTCTATTTGAACGATTTCAACGTCAAAATGCTTGAAAATGCTTATTTTGAAAACAGCACGTTTGGGGCTTTTTAAACTCGTTTTAACGCGTAAAACAAATAAAACGACGAAATTTTTTTTTATTCGTTTTTTTTTAATATTGCGTCTATTTGAAAAAGATTTCCCCGATCAAAATGCTTGAAAATGCTTATTTTAGCAAAACAGCACGTTTTGGGGCTTTAATCTGCGTTTTAACGCGTAAAACAACATAAAAAAGGCGGAATTTTTTTTTTATTCGTTTTTTTTTTAATTTGCTTCTATTTGAACGATTTCCCCGATCTAAAATGCTTGAAAATGCTTATTTTAGCAAAACAGCACGTTTTGAGCTTTAATCTGCGTTTAACGCGTAAAACACTTATAAAACTTCACGAAATTTTTAGTAATTCGTTTTATTTCTATTGCGTCTATTTGAACGATTTCAACGATCTAAAATGCTTGAAATGCTTATTTTAGCAAAACAGCACGTTTGAGCTTTAATCTGCGTTTTAAGCAGCGTAAAACAGCATATAAAAACGACGAATTTTTATTATTCGTTTTTTATCAATATTGCTTCCTATTTGAACGATATCAACGATATAAAATCTTGAAAATGCTTGTGCAGCAAAACAGCACGTTTTGAGCTTTTAATCTGCGTTTAACGCGTAAAACAGCATAAAACGATGAAATTTTTGATATTCGTTTTTATTAATATTGCACGTCTATTTGAACGATTTCCAGCGATCTAAAATGCTTGAAAATGCTTATTTTAGCAAAACAGCACGTTTGAGCTTTATTCTGCGTTTTAACGCGTAAAACAGCAACATAAAACAACGAAATTTTATTATTCGTTTTTTATTTTTATTGCGTCTATTTGAACGATTTCAACGATCTAAAATCTTGAAAATGCTTATGCCATAAAACCGGCACGGTGCGGGCTTTAATCTGCGTTTTAGCGCGTAAAACAGCAATAAAAATGACGAATTTTTTATAATTCGTTTTTCTAATATGTGCTTCTATTTGAACGGTTCAGCGATCTAAAATGCTTGAAAATGCTTATTTTAGCAAAACAGCGCGTTTTTGAGCTTTTAATCTGCGTTTTAACGCGTAAAAACAGCATATAAAAACGACAATTTTTATTATTCGTTTTTTATTAATGCGTCTATTTGAACGTTTCAGCGATCTAAAATGCTTGAAAATGATTATTTAGCAAAACAGCACGTTCATCTTCAACGATCTAAAATGCTTGAAAATGCTTATTTTAGCAAAACAGCACGTTTGAGCTTTAATCTGCGTTTAACGTAAAACAGCATTAAACGACGAATTTTTTTATTATTCGTTTTTTTTTATTAATATTGCTTCTATTTGACCGATTTCAGCGATCGTCTTGGTACTTACATTTTAGCAAAACAGCAGCACGTTTTGAGCTTTAATCTGCGTTTTAACGCGTAAAACAGCTTTTGCTCTAAAAACGACAGCAGAAATTTTATTATTCGTTTTATTAATATTGCGTCTGTTGTACGATGTCAACGATCTAAAATGTGAAAATGCTTATTTTAGCAAAACAGCACGTTTTGAACTTTATTCTGGATTTTAACGCGTAAACAACATAAAAACGACAGATTTTTATTATTCGTTTTTATTAATGTGCGTCTGTTTGAACGTTCAACGATCTAAAATGCTTGAAAATGCTTATTTTAGCAAAACAGCACGTTTGAGAAGCTTTATTCTGCGTTTAACGCGTAAAACAACATAAAACGACGAAATTTTTATTATTCGTTTTATTAATATTGCGTCTATTTGAACGATTTCAACAATCTAAAATGCTTGAAAATGCTTATTTTAGCAGTAACACGTTTTGAGCTTTTAAAACGACAGGAATTTTATTATTCGTTTTTATTAATATTGCGTCTATTTGAACGATTTCAACGATCCGTCTTGAAAATGCTTATTTTTAGCAAAACAGCACGTTTTGAGGCTTTATTCTGCGTTTAACGCGAAAACAGCATAAAACGACAAAATTTTATTCGTTTTTATTTTGTGCGTCTATTTGAACGATTTCCAGCGATCTAAAATGCTTGAAAATGCTTATTTTATAAGACAGCACGTTTTGAGCCCAATCTACCCGTTTTAACGCGTAAAACAACATAAAACGACAGATTTATTATTCGTTTTTTATTAATATTGCTTCTATTTGAACGATTTCCAACATTCAAATGTGAAATGCTTATTTTAGCAAACAGCGCGATTTTGAGCTTTTAATCTGCGTTTTGACGCGTAAATCAGCATAAAACGACGAAATTTTTATTATTCGTTTTTATTAATATGCGTCTATTTGGTGATTTCGCAGGTCTAAATGCTTGAAAATGCTTATTTAGCAAAACAACACCTTTTGAGCTTTAATCTGCGTTTTTAACGCGTAAAAACATAAAAACGACGAATTTTTTTGACTGTTTCGTTTTTTATTAATATTGCTTCTATTTGAACGATTTCAACGATCTAAAAATGCTTGAAAATGCTTATTTTAGCAAAACAGCACGTTTGGAGCTTTAATCTGCGTTTTTTAACGCGTAAAACAGCATAAAACGACGAATTTATTATTCGTTTTTTATTAATATTGCTTCTATTTGAACGATTTCAACGATCTAAAATGCTTGAAAATGCTTATTTTAGCAGCAAAGGCAAGGACGTTTGAGCTTGATCTGCGTTTTAACGCGTAAAACAGCATAAAATGACGGGTACGCAGTACCTTCGTTTTTTATTAATATCCTTCTATTTAAACGATTTCAACGATCTAAATGCTTGAAAACCTTATTTTAGCAGCAAAAGCAGCCGTTTTGAGCTTTAATCTGCGTTTTAACGCGTAAAACAGCATAAAAACGACGAGGAATTTTTATTATTCGTTTTTATTAATATTGCCTCTGTTTGAACGATTTCAACGTCTAAAATGCTTGAAAATGCTTATTTTATGAAACAACACATTTGAGCTTTAATCTGCGTTTAACGCGTAAAACAAGCATAAAACGACAGAAATTTTATTATTCGTTTTTAGTAATATGCGTCTATTTGAACGATTTCAACGATCTAAAATGCTTGAAAAATGCTTATTTTAGCAAAACAGCACGTTTTAGGCTGCATTCTGCGTTTTTAACGCGCGTAAAACAGCATAAAAACGACGAAATTTTATTATTCGTTTTTATTTTTTATTTGCGTCTGTTTGAACGATTTCAGCGATCTAAAATGCTTGAAAATGCTTATTTTGGCAAACAGCACGTTTTGGGCTTTAATCTGCGTTTTAACGCGTAAAACAGCATAAAAACGACAGATTTTTTATTATTCGTTTTTATTAATGTTGCTTCTATTTGAACGATTTCAACGATCTAAAATGCTTGAAAATCTTTATTTTAATAAAACAGCACGTTTTGAGCTTTTAATCTGCGTTTTAACGCGTAAAACAGCATAAAAACGGCCGAAATTTTTTATTATTCGTTTTTTGCTATTAATATTGCGTCTATTTGAACGATTTCAACGATCTAAAATGGCGAAAATGCTTATTTAATAAAACAGCACGTTTGAGCTTTAATGCGATTTTAACGCGTAAAACAGCATAAAACCGACGAAGATTTTTTATTATTCGTTTTTTATTAATATTGCTTCTATTTGAACGATTTCAACATTTAAAATGCTTGAAAATGCTTTTTTTTAGCAAAAAAGCACGTTTTATTTTAATCTGCGTTTTAAGCGTAAAAAAGCATAAGAAAATTTTTTTAATTCGTTTTTTTTTAATATTGTTTTTTTGAACGATATCAAGATATAAAATGCTTGAAAATGCTTTTTTTTAAACAAAACAGCAGTTTATTTAATCTGCGTTTTAACCCTAAAACACATAAAACGATAAATTTTTTTTTTCCCCTTTTTTTTTTTTTTGCGTCTATTTGAACGATTTCAACGATCTAAAATGCTTGAAAATGCTTATTTTAGCAAAAACAGCACGTTTTGAGCTTTTAATCTGCGTTTAACGCGTAAAACAGCATAAAAACGACGAAATTTTATTATTCGTTTTTATTAATATTGCGTCTATTTGAACGATTTCAACGATCTAAAATGCTTGAAAATGCTTATTTTAGCAAAACAGCACGTTTTGAGCTTTATTCTGCGTTTTAACGCGTAAAACAGCATAAAAACGACGAAATTTTTATTATTCGTTTTTTATTTTTATTGCGTCTATTTGAACGATTTCAACGATCTAAAATGCTTGAAAATGCTTATTTTAGCAAAAAGCACGACTTTTCTGCTTTTAACGCGTTTTAACCAACAATAAAAACGACGAATTTTTATTATTCGTTTTTATTAATATTGCGTCTATTTGAACGATTTCAACGATCTAAAATGCTTGAAAATGCTTATTTTAGCAAAACAGCACGTTTTGAGCTTTATTCTGCGTTTTAACGCGTAAAACAGCATAAAACGACGAAATTTTTATTATTCGTTTTTATTTTATTGCGTTATTTGAACGATTTCAACGATTAAAATGCTTGAAAATGCTTATTTTAGCAAAACAGCACGTTTTGAGTTTTATTTTGCGTTTTAACGCGTAAAACAGCATAAAAATGACGAGATTTTTATTATTCGTTTTTGATTAATATTGCTTCTATTTGAACGATTTCAACGATCTAAAATGCTTGAAAATGCTTATTTTAGCAAAACAGCACGTTTTGAGCTTTTAATCTGCGTTTTAACGCGTAAAACAGCATAAAACGACGAAATTTTTATTATTCGTTTTTATTAATATTGCGTCTGTTTGAACGATGTCAACGATCTAAAATGCTTGAAAATGCTTATTTTAGCAAAACAGCACGTTTTGAGCTTTTTCTGCGTTTTAACGCGTAAAACAGCATAAAACGGACGAATTTTTATTATTCGTTTTTATCAATATTGCTTCTATTTGAACGATTTCAACGATCTAAAATGCTTGAAAATGCTTATTTTGCAGCAAAACAGCAGGTTTTGAGCTTTATTCTGCGTTTTAACGCGTAAAACAGCATAAAACGACGAATTTTTATTATTCGTTTTATTAATATTGCGTCTATTTGAACGATTTCAACGATCTAAAATGCTTGAAAATGCTTATTTTAGCAAAACAGCACGTTTGAGCTTTAATCTGCGTTTTAGCGCGTAAAACAGCATAAAACGACGAATTTTATTATTCGTTTTTATTAATATTTGCTTCTATTTGAACGATTTCAACGATCTAAAATGCTTGAAAATGCTTATTTTAGCAAAACAGCACGTTTTGAGCTTTTTAAACTGCGTTTTAACGCGTAAAACAGCATAAAAAACGACGAAATTTTTTTATTCGTTTTTATTTTATTGCGTCTATTTGAACGATTTCAACGATCTAAAATTTTAAAATTTCTTATTTTAACCAAAAAAAGCACGTTTTGAGTTTAATCTGCGTTTTAACGCGTAAAAAAGCATAAAAAAGGGCGAATTTTTTTTTATTCGTTTTTATTAATTTGCTTCTATTTGAACGGGTTTCAACGATTTTAAAATGCTTGAAAATGCTTATTTTAGCAAAACAGCACGTTTTGAGTTTTTAAACTGCGTTTTGACGCGTAAAAAGCATAAAAACCGACGAAATTTTTTATTGTTTTTATTAAATTTCGTCCATTTAACGATTTCCCAAAGATCTAAAAAAGCTTGAAAATGCTTATTTCAGCAAAACAGCCCTTTTGAGTTTTTAAAACCCGCGTTTTAACGGGGTAAAAAAGCATAAAAAAAAACGGGTTTAAATTTTTCGTTTTTTTTTAATATTCTTTATTTGAACGATTTCAATGATCTTTAAAAAGCTTGAAAAGTTTTTATTTTAACAAAACAGCACGTTTTTAGCTTTTTAAACTGCGTTTTAACGCGTAAAACAGCAAAAAAAGACGAATTTTTATTATTCGTTTTTTTTAATATTCTTTATTTGGGAAAGGGGTTTCAAACGATCTTTAAAAAGTTGAAAATGCTTTTTTTTGGCCAAAAAAAGCACGTTTTTAGCTTTGATCTGCGTTTTAACGCGTAAAACAGCATAAAAAGGCCAATTTTTTTATTTTTCGTTTTTTTTTAATATTGCTTCTTTTAAACGATTTCCAAGATCTAAAAAAGCTTGAAAAAGCTTATTTTAAAAAAAAAACAGCACGTTTTGAGCTTTAATCTGCGTTTTAACGCGTAAAACAGGGATAAAAACGGGCGAAATTTTTATTATTCGTTTTTATTTTATTGCGTCCCTTTGAACGATTTCAACGATCTAAAATGCTTGAAAATGCTTATTTTAGCAAAACAGCCCCGTTTTTAGCTTTTAACCCCCCCTTTTTAAAGCGTAAAACAGCATAAAAAAGACGAAATTTTTATTATTCGTTTTTTTTTAATATTGCGTCTATTTGAACGATTTCAACGATTCCAAAAAAGGGGAAAACCATTTTAGCAAAACAGCAAGTTTTTTAGCTTTTTTAAACTGCGTTTTTTAAAGCGTAAAACAGCATAAAAAAGACGAATTTTTTTTTTATTCGTTTTTTTTTTTAGGGATTCTTCTATTTGAACGATTTCCCAAGACCCAAAATGTTTTAAAATCTTATTTTAGCAAAACAGCACGTTTTTAGCTTTTTAATTTCGTTTTAACGCGTAAAAAAGGGATAAAAAAGACGAAATTTTTTTTTATTCGTTTTTTTTTAATATTGCGCCCCCTTTTAACGATTTCAACGGGCCTATAATGCTTTTAAAATGCTTATTTTAGCAAAAAAAACTTTTGGGGTTTTAAAATGCGTTTTTAAGGGGAAAACAGCATAAAAACGAAGAAATTTTTATTATTCGTTTTTTTTTAAATTTTTGCTTCCCATTTGAAACGGGTTTCAACGATCTAAAATGCTTGAAAAAGCTTATTTTAGCAAAAAAAGCACGTTTTGAGCTTTTAAAACGCGTTTTAACGCGTAAAAAAGCATAAAAACGGGCGAATTTTTTTTATTCGTTTTATTAATATTGCTTCTATTTGACCGGTTTCAACGATCTAAAATGCTTAAAAATGCTTTTTTTTAGCAAAACAGCACGTTTTGAGCTTTAATCTGGGTTTTTAAAGCGTAAAACAGCATAAAAAAGACGAAATCTTTTTATTCGTTTTTTAATTTTTGCGTCTATTTGAACTTTTTTAAAAGATCTAAAATGCTTGAAAATGCTTATTTTAGCAAAACGGGACGTTTTGAGTTTTTTTTCTGCGTTTTAACGCGTAAAACAGCATAAAAAAGACAATTTTTTTATTATTCGTTTTTTTTTAATATTGCGTCTATTTGAACGATTTTTAACGATCTAAAAAAGTTTTAAAATGCTTATTTTAGCAAAAAAGCAAAGTTTTGAGCTTTATTCTGCGTTTTAACGCGTAAAACGCTTTTAAAAAAAGACGAAATTTTTTTCGTTTTTTTTTTTATTGCGTCTATTTTTAAACGGTTTCCCAAAGATTCCAAAAAGCTTGAAAAAAGCTTTTTTTTTTAGCAAAACAGCACGTTTTCTTTTTTCTGCGTTTTAACGCGTAAAACAGCAAAAAACGACGAAATTTTTTTTATTCGTTTTTTAATTTAAAATTGCCCTCTTTTGAACGATTTCAACGATTTTAAAAAAGCTTGAAAATGCTTATTTTAGCAAAACAGCAAGTTTTTAGGGTTTAATCTGCTTTTAAGCGTAAAACAGCATAAAAAAGACGAATTTTTTATTATTCGTTTTTTTTTAGGGAAATTTCTTCTAAATTTGGGGAAAGATTTTTAACATCAAAATGCTTGAAAATGGGTTTTTTAGCAAAACAGCACGTTTTGAGTTTTTTAAACTGCGTTTTAACGCGTAAAAAAGCTTTTAAAAAAAGACGAATTTTTTTATTCGGTTTTTTTAAAAATTGGGGTCTATTTGAACGATTTCAACGACCATAATGCTTGAAAAAAGTTTTTTTTTAGCAAACAGGGACGTTTTTAGTTTTAATATCCCTTTGGCGGTAAAACAGCATAAAAACGACGAAATTTTTATTTATTCGTTTTTTTTTTACCTTCTATTTGAAACGATTTCAACGGGTCTAAAAAAGCTTTTAAAATTTTAAAAAATTTTAATTTTTAACGCGGGAAAACAGCATAAAACGACAAATTTTTTTTTATTCGTTTTTTAATATTGCTTCTATTTTGACCGATTTCAACGATCTAAAATGCTTAAAATCTTATTTTAGCAAAACAGCACGTTTTGAAAATTTTAATCTGCGTTTTTAAAGCGGGAAAACAACATAAAACGACGGAAATCATTATTTTCCCTTTTTTTTAAATTGCGTCTATTTGAACTATGCCCAAAGATCTAAAATTTTAAAAAGCTTATTTTAGCAAAACAGCACGTTTTGAGCTTTATTCTGCGTTTTTTTAAAGCGTAAAAACAGCATAAAAAAGACGAATTTTTTTTTATTCGTTTTTTTTAATTTTTGCGTCTATTTGGGCGATTTCAAAGATCTAAAAAAGCTTGAAAATGCTTTTTTTTAGCAAAACAGCACGTTTTACTTTTTTTCTGCGTTTTAACCCTAAAAATTTAAAAAAACGACAAATTTTTTCGTTTTTATTTTTTTTTGCGTCTATTTGAACGATTTCAACGGGTCTAAAAAAGCTTGAAAATGCTTTTTTTTTAGCAAAACAGCACGTTTGAGTTTAATCTGCGTTTTAACCGGGGAAAAAAGATTAAAAAAGACAATTTTTTTTATTCGTTTTTTTTAATATTGTTTTTATTTGAAAAGATTTCAACGATCTAAAATGCTTGAAAATGCTTATTTTAGCAAAACAGCAACTTTTTAGTTTTAACCCGGGTTTTTTACGGGGGTAAAAAACAGAATAAAAAAGAAAAAATTTTTATTTTTCGTTTTTTTTAATATTGCGTCTATTTGGGAAAGATTTCAACGATCTAAAAAGCTTTTAAAATGCTTATTTTAGCAAAAAAAAAGCACGTTTTTAGCTTTAATCTGCGTTTTAACGCGTAAAACAACATAAAAAAGACGAATTTTTTTTAAATTGTTTTTTTTAATATTGCTTCTATTTGAACGATTTCCCAAAGATCTAAAATGCTTGAAAAAGCTTATTTTAGCAAAAAAGCACGTTTTAGCCCTTTTAAACTGCGTTTTAACGCGGGAAAAAAGCATAAAACGACAATTTTTTTTTATTCGTTTTATTAAATTTTGCTTCCTATTTGAACGATTTCAACGGGTCTAAAATGCTTGAAAATCTTTTTTAGCAAAAACACCCCCGTTTTTAGCTTTTTTATCTGCGTTTTTTAAAGCGTAAAACAGCATATAAATGACGAATTTTTTTTTATTCGTTTTTTTTTAAATTTTTGCTTCTATTTAAACGGTTTCAACGATATAAAATGCTTGAAAATGCTTATTTTAAAAACAGCACGTTTTTAGTTTTAACCCCCCCTTTTTTAAAGCGAAAACCTTTTTATAAATGACGAATTTTTTTTATTCGTTTTTATTAATATTGCTTCTATTTTAAAAAGATTTCAACGATCAAAATGTTTTAAAATGCTTATTTTAAAACAAAAAAAGCACATTTTTAGCTTTTTAAACTGCGTTTTAACGCCTAAAAAAAGGGATAAAAAAAGACGAATTTTTTTTATTCGTTTTTATTATTATTGCTTCTATTTGAACAAATTTCCCAAAGATCAAAAATGCTTGAAAAAGTTTTTTTTAGCAAAACAGCAAGTTTTTTAGCTTTAATCTGCGTTTTAACGCGTAAACAGCATAAAAAAGACGAAATTTTTTTTATTCGTTTTTTTTTAATATTTTCGTCTTTTGAACGATTTCCACGATCAAAATGCTTTGAAAATGCTTATTTTAGCAAAACAGCCAAGTTTTAGGCCAAATTTTGCGTTTTAACGCGTAAAACGGGGAAAAAAAGACGAAATTTTTATTATTCGTTTTTATTTTTATTGGGGTCTATTTGAACGATTTCAACCCCATTTTAGGGAAAGCTTGAAAATGCTTATTTTAGCAAAAAAAGCACGTTTTGAGCTTTTTGCGTTTTCGCGAAAACCCCATAAAAACGGGGCGAATTTTTTTTTGTTTTTTTTAATATTTTCTTCTATTTGAACGATTTCCCCGATCTAAAATGCTTGAAAAAAGCTAAAATTTTTGCAAAAAAAAGCCGTTTTTTAGCTTTTAAACTGCGTTTTAACGCGTAAAAAACTTTTAAAAAAAGACGAAATTTTTATTATTCGTTTTTTTTTAATATTGCGTCCCAATTTTAAATAAATTTCCCCGATCTAAAATGCTTAAAAATGTTTTTTTAGCAAAACAGCACGTTTTGAGTTTTAATCCGCTTTTAACGCGTAAAAAAAGCATAAAAGACGAATTTTTATTATTCGTTTTTTTTTAAAAACTTTAGAAAGTTTAAAATTTTTGAAAATGCTTTTTTAACAAAAAAGCCCTTTTAAAAGCTTTTTAAAAAAAAGTAAAAAAAAACGTTTTTGGTACTTTTTTTAAAAAAGTTTTTAACGTTTTTAAAACCCGAAAATCATTTTAGCAAAAAGCCTTTGCATTTTTTTTAAGGAAACGCTAAAAGCAAAAATTTTTTTAAACTTTTTTTTTTATTCGTTTTAAATTTTCCCAAAAAAGGGAAATCTTATTTTTCAAAAAAATTTTTTAAATTGGTTTTTCGTAAAAAAGCTAAAACCAAAAAAATTTTTTTTTTAATTTTTTATTTAAAGATTTAACGATTTAAAAAATTAAAATTTTTTAAAACAACGAATTTTAAGCTTTAACCTAAAAAAGCTAAAAACAAAATTTTTTTTTTTTTTTTTAATATTCTCTTTTGAACGATTTCCACTAAAATGCTTGAAAATCTTATTTTAGAAAAAAAGCAATTTGTTTTAACGGGGGAAAAAAATTTTAAAAAATTTTTTTTTATTTTTTTTTTTCCTTTTTAACGATTTAAAAAAATGCTTTGGGAAAAGCAAAAGGGGTTTTTTTTTCGTTTTTGGGGAAAAAAAAAAGGAAAAATTTTTTTTTCTTTTTTAAAAGGTTTTTGAACGTTTTAACATCTAAAATGCTTGAAAATGCTATTTTAAAAAAATTTTTTTTAACTGCGTTTTACGCGTAAAACAGCAAAAAAGACAATTTTTTTTTTTTTTTTATTTTTTTTGAACGATTTCAACATTAAATGCGAAAATCTTATTTTAAAAAAAAAAGGGTTTAAATTTTTCCAAAAAAAAAAAAAAGAATTTTTTTATTTTTTTTTAATAAAAGCGTCTTTTGAACTTTCCGTCTAAAAGCTTAAACATTTAGCAAAAACCCTTTTTGCTTTAACCTTTTTTTTGGGAAAACAACAAAAACAAAACAAATTTTTTTTTTTGTTTTTTTAAAAAAGTTTTAAAAAAAGTTAAAAAAAGCATTTTGAAAAAACCTTTTTTGGGTTTAACGCGTTTAACCTAAAACACAAAAAAAATTTTTTTTTTTTTTGGGGTTTTTTTTTTTACGTCTAAAGTTTAAGAAAATGCTTAAAAAATTTTTTTAAAAAAAAGTTTTACTTTAACGCTTTAACGCGAAAAAATAAAAAAAAAAAATTTTTTTTATTTTTTTTATTAAATTTTTTTGGTTTTTAAAAAAAACTTAAAAATTTTTTAAAAAAAAAGGTTTTTTTCCTTTTAAACCCCCAAAAAAAATTTTTTTTTTTTTTTTTTTTTAGATTTTTAAGTTTAAAAAAATTAAAATGCAAA
This sequence comes from Dalotia coriaria, assembly GCF_025399875.1. Classification (NCBI taxonomy): domain Eukaryota; kingdom Metazoa; phylum Arthropoda; class Insecta; order Coleoptera; family Staphylinidae; genus Dalotia; species Dalotia coriaria. The sequence goes on from NW_027045703.1 coordinate 16,724, forward strand.
AAAATTTTAGCAAAACCGTTTTAGTTTTTTTCCTTTTAACGGAAAAAATTTAAAAAACAATTTTTTTTTTTTTTTAAATTTTTTTAAAAAATTTAATAAAAGTTGAAAATATTATTTTAGCAAAACAGCTTTAGCAATTTTTTAATAAAAAAAAAAAGGGTTTTTTACGTTTTTATTAAATTGCGTCTATTTAACACAACGTTTTTTAAAATTTTTTTAAAAAAAGCATTTTTATTTTTTTCGTTTTTTGGGAAAACAAATAAAAAAACAATTTTTTTTAAACGATTAAAATTTTTTTTAAGTTTAAGTTAAAATGCTTAAAGCTTTTTTAAACAAAAAATTTTTTTTAATTCGTTTTAAATAAAAACATAAAAGGGGAATTTTTAATTTTTTTTTTAAATTCTTTTTTAACCAACGTTAAAAACTTAAAAGTTTTTGCAAAAAAGGGGGTTTTTTTTGGGTTTTCCTAAAAACCTAAAAAAGGGTTTAAATTTTTTTTTAAATTTCTTTTTTAAACGATTTAAAAAATCCGTTTTATTTTAGCAAAAACACGTTTTCTTTTTCTTTTTTTAACCTAAAAAAATAAAAAGCAAAATTTTAATTCTTTTTTTTAAAAAACTTTTGAACTTTGTTAAAAGCTTGAAAAACTTTTTTAAAAAAGCATTTTTTTTTAATCTTTTTTAAAAAACATAAAAAGACAATTTTTTTTTTTTTTTTTTAAAATTTTTTTTTTTAAAAATTTTAAAGCTAAAACTTAAAAGCTTTTTTAAAAAACCCTTTTTTTAATACTTTTAAGGAAAACCAAAAAAAATTTTTTTTTTTTTTTTTTTTAAAGTCGTTTTGAAGTTTAACCCTTTTGGGGAAACATTTTAAAACAGGTTTTTTTTTTTTTGCGTTTAAAAAACATAAAAAGACGAATTTTTATTATTCGTTTTTTATTAATATTGCGTTTTATTTGAACGATTTCAACGATCTAAAATGCTTGAAAATGCTTATTTTAGCAAAACAGCACGTTTTGAGCTTTAATCTGCGTTTTAACGCGTAAAACAGCATAAAACGACAAAATTTTTATTATTCGTCTTTTTATTAATATTGCGTCTATTTGAACGATTTCAACGATCTAAAATGCTTGAAAATGATTATTTTAGCAAAACAGCACGTTTTGAGCTTTAATCTGCGTTTTAACGCGTAAAACAGCATAAAAACGACGAATTTTTATTATTCGTTTTTATTAATATTGCTTCTATTTGAACGATTTCAACGATCTAAAATGCTGAAATGCTATTTTAGCAAACGCCGTTTTTTAATCTGCGTTTAACGTAAAACGCATAAAATGACAATTTTATTTTCGTTTTTATTAATATGCTTCATTTAAACGATTTCAACGATCAAAATGCTTGAAAATGCTTATTTAGCAAAACAGCACGTTTTTAGCTTAATCGTTTTAAGCGTAAAACAGCATAAAACGACGAATTTTTATTATTCGTTTTTATTAATATTGCTTCTATTTGAACGATTTCAACGATCTAAAATGCTTGAAAATGCTTATTTACAAAACAGCACGTTTTGAGCTTTAATCTGCGTTTTAACGCGTAAAACAGCATAAAAACGACGAAATTTTTATTATTCGTTTTTATTAATATTGCTTCTATTTGAACGATTTCAACGATCTAAAATGCTTGAAAATGCTTATTTTAGCAAAACAGCACGTTTTGAGCTTTAATCTGCGTTTTAACGCGTAAAACAGCATAAAAACGACGAATTTTTTATTATTCGTTTTTATTAATATTGCTTGTATTTGAACGATTTCAACGATCTAAAATGCTTGAAAATGTTATTTTAGCAAAACAGCACGTTTTGAGCTTTAATCTGTGTTTTAACGCGTAAAACAGCATAAAAACGACGAAATTTTTATTATTCGTTTTTTATTAATATTGCGTCTATTTGAACGATCTCAACGATCTAAAATGCTTGAAAATGCTTATTTTTAGCAAAACAGCACGTTTTGAGCTTTAATCTGCGTTTTAACGCGTAAAACAGCATAAAAACGACGAATTTTTTATTATTTGTTTTATATTAATATTGCTTCTATTTGAACGATTTCAACGATCTAAAATGCTTGAAAATGCTTATTTTAGCAAAACCGCACGTTTTGAGCTTTAATCAGCGTTTTAACGCGTAAAACAGCATAAAAACACGAAATTTTTATTATTCGTTTTTATTAATATTGCGTCTATTTGAACGATTTCAACGATCTAAAATGCTTGAAAATGCTTATTTTAGCAAAACAGCACGTTTTGAGCTTTAATCTGCGTTTTAACGCGTAAACAGCATAAAAAGGACGAAATTTTTATTATTCGTTTTATTAATATTGCTTCTATTTGAACGATTTCAACGATCTAAAATGCTTGAAAATGCTTATTTTAGCAAAACCGCACGTTTTGAGCTTTAATCAGCGTTTTAACGCGTAAAACAGCATAAAACAACAAAATTTTTATTATTCGTTTTTATTAATATTGCGTCTATTTGAACGATTTCAACGATCTAAAATGCTTGAAAATGCTTATTTTAGCAAAACAGCACGTTTTAAGCTTTAATCTGCGTTTTAACGCGTAAAACAGCATAAAACGACGAAATTTTTATTATTCGTTTTTATCAATATTGCGTCTATTTGAACGATTTCAACGATCTAAAATGCTTGAAAATGCTTATTTTAGCAAAACAGCCGTTTGAGCTTTATTCGCGTTTTAAGCGTAAAACAGCTTATAAAAACGACAAAATTTTTTATTCTTTTTATTAATATTCGTCTATTTGAACGGTTTCAACGATCTAAAATGCTTGAAAATGCTTATTTTAGCAAAACAGCACGTTTTGAGCTTTAATCTGCGTTTTAACGCGTAAACACATAAAATGACGAATTTTTTATTATTCGTTTTTATAATACTGCTTCTATTTAAACGATTTCAACGATCTAAAATGCTTGATAATGCTTATTTTAGCAAAACAGCACGTTTGAGCTTTATAATCTGCGTTTTAACGCGTAAAACAGCATAAAACGACGTTTTTATTATACGTTTTTTTAATATTGCGTCTATTTGAACGATTTCAACGATCTAAAATGCTTGAAAATGCTTATTTTAGCAAAATAGCACGTTTGAGCTTTAATCAGCGTTTTAACGCGTAAAACAGCATAAAAACGACGAAATTTTTATTATTCGTTTTTATTAATATGCGATCTATTTGAACGATTTCAACGATTTAAAATGCTTGAAAATGCTTATTTTAGCAAAATAGCAGTTTCGGCTTTAATCTGCGTTTTAACGCGTAAACAAGCATAAACGACGAGTTTTTTTATTATTCGTTTTATTAATATTGCGTCTATTTGAACAATTTCAACGATCTAAATGCTTGAAAATCTTATTTTAGCAAAACAGCACGTTTTGAGCTAATCGGTTTTAACGCGTAAAAATAAAACGAAATTTTTATTATTCGTTTTTTAAATTCGCGTCTATTTGAACAGATTTCAACGATCTAAAATGCTTGAAAATGTATTTTTGCAAAACAGCACGTTTTGAGCTTTAATCTGCGTTTTTAACGGTAAAACACTAAAACGACGAATTTTTATTATTCTTTTATTAATATTGACGTCTATTTGAACAATTTCAACGTTTAAAATGCTTGAAAATGCTTATTTTAAAAACAGCACGTTTTGAGCTTTAATCAGCGTTTTAACGTAAAACAATAAAAGACGAAATTTTTTATTCATTTTTATTAATATTGCGTCTTTTGAACGTTAACTTTTGATCTTGAAAATGCTTTTTAGCAAAACAGCACGTTTGAGCTTTATTCTGCGTTTTAACGCGTAAAACAGCTTAAAACGACGAATTTTTTGATATTCGTTTTATTAATACGCTTCTATTTAAAGCGATTTCAACGATCTAAAATGCTTGAAAATGCTTATTTTAAAAACAGCTCGTTTTGAGCTTTAATCTGCGTTTTAACGCGTAAAACACATAAAAGACGATTTTTTATTATACGTTTTTTAAATATTGCGTCTGTTGAACGTTTAACGCTAAAATGCTTGAAAATGCTTATTTAGCAAAATAATTTTGAGCTTAATCAGCGTTTAACGCTAAAACATTAAAACGACGAAATTTTATTATTCGTTTTTATTAATATACGTTTTGAACATTTAACTTTAAATGTTGAAATGCTTATTTTAGCAAAACAGCAAGTTTCGAGCTTTAATTGTTTTAACGCGTAAACAGCATAAAAACGACGAATTTTTTATTATTCGTTTTTATTAATAACGTCTATTTGAACAATTTCAACTTCTAAAATGCTTGAAAATGCTTTTTTGAAAACACTTTTAGCTTTTAAATTTAACGCGTAAAACAGCATAAAACGACAATTTTTTATTCGTTTTATTAATGTGCGTTATTGAACGATTTCAGCGATCTAAAATGCTGAAAATTTATTTAGCAAAACAGCACGTTTGAGCTTTAATCTGCGTTTTAACGCGTAAAAACATAAAAGGAATTTTTATTATTCGTTTTTATTAATATTGCGTTTTTGAACAATTTCAACGATTTAAAATGCTTGAAAATGCTTATTTTAGCAAAACAGCACGTTTTGAGCTTTTATCTGCGTTTTAACGCGTAAAACAGCATAAAACGACGAAATTTTTATTATTCGTTTTTATTTATATTGCGTCTATTTGAACGATTTCATCGATCTAAAATGCTTGAAAATGCTTATTTTAGCAAAAAGCACGTTTTGAGCTTTAATCTGCGTTTTAACGCGTAAAACAGCATAAAACGACGAATTTTTATTATTCGTTTTTATTAATATTGCTTCTATTTGAACGATTTCAACGATCTAAAATGCTTGAAAATGCTTATTTTAGCAAAACAGCAGTTTTGAGCTTTAATCTGCGTTTTAACGCGTAAAACAGCATAAAACGACGAAATTTTTATTATTCGTTTTTATTAATATTGCGTCTATTTGAACGATTTCAACGATCTAAAATGCTTGAAAATGCTTATTTTAAACTGACGTTTTGAGCTTTTAATCTGCGTTTTAACGCGTAAACGGCATAAAACGACGAATTTTTATTATGTTTTTTTAATTTGCTCTATTTGAACGATTTCAACAGATTAAAAGCGAAATGTTATATTGCAAAAAGCAGTTTTGACTTTTATCTGCGTTTAACGCGTAAAAAGCATAAAAATGCTTATTTTGTAAATATCAGTTTTAGCTTTATTGCGTTTTAACGTTAAACAGCATAAAACGAATGATTTTTTAGCTTTAAAAGCATTATTGAGCTATTTAACGTTTTAACGATAAAAGCATAAAAACGAATTTTTTAAATCGTATTAATTTTGCGCTTTTAACGTTTAACGCGTACACAAAATGTTGAAAATTTTTATTTTAAAATTTTGAGCTTTAATTGCGTTTTAACGTAAACACATAAAAGCTGAAAATTTTATTTGAATTCGCTTTTTATTTTGCGCTTTAACGCTTAAACGATTAAAAGCGAAAATTTTTAATGTTTTTTAAAACTGCCTTTGAACGTTTCAACACTGAATTTAAGAAAAGCTTATTAAACAAAAAGTATTTTATCGTTTTAATTGCATTTAGCGCTAAAAACATTTAAACACGATTTTAATTTGAAAATTATTTTACGCTAATAGACGATTTAACGATCTAAACGTTTTAAATGCTAAATAGCAAAAAGCACGTTGAAATTTAATTCGTTTTAGTTAAAACACCTAAAAGACGATTTATTATCGTTTTAAAATGCTTAAAACGCTATTTCAAAACGCAGTTTAAATGCTTAAAATCTTATTTTAAGTAAAACAGCACTTTAAAGCTTTTAATTCGTTTTACTTAATATTCTTATATTACGAAATTTAATTCGTAAAATTTAAAATGCGTTATTTAACATTTCAACGATTGAAGCTTTAAATGTTTTAAGCGAAAAAGCTACAATCAGAATTTAATTCGTTTTTACGCTAATACAGCATAAAATCAAATTTTAAAATTCGTTTAATTTATTGGTTATTAACGATTTTCACGACTTAAATCTTGAAAATCTTATTTAGCAAAACAGCACTTTAAGACTTTAATCTGCGTTTTAATTCGTTAAACACATAAAGACATTTAATTCGTTTTTATTAATATTGCTAAATTTCGATTTCAAGCAAAATGCTGAAAATCTTATTTTAGCAAAACAGCATTTTGAGCTTTTATCTGCGTTTTAAACAGCATAAAGACACGTTTTATAAGAGACTAATCACGTTTAATGCTTGTATATAAACAAAAAACGGGCTATTTTTTTATATCGTTTTTATTAATATGCTTCTTTTGAACGATTTCACGATCTAAAACTTGGGAAAAAGCTTATTTTAGCAAAACAGCCCTTTGGCTTTTAATCTGCGTTTAACGCGTAAAACCATAAAAGACGAATATTTTATTCGTTTTTAAATTTTTTGCTTTTATTTAAACGATTTCAACGATCTAAAATGCTTGAAAATGCTTATTTTAGCAAAACAGCCTTTCGAGCTTTATCTGCCCTTTTAAAACGTAAAAACATTAAAACGACGAAATTTTTTTATTCGTTTTTTTTTTAATTTGCGTTATTTGAACGTTTCGCGATCTAAAATGCTTGAAAATCTTATTTTTTTAAAAAAAAGCACGTTTTGAGCTTTTTTTCTGCGTTTTTTAAAGCGTAAAAAAAGCCAAAAAGACAAATTTTTTTTATTCGTTTTTTTTTTTTTTTGCGTCTATTTGAACGATTTCAACGATCCAAAAAAAGGGGAAAAAGCTTATTTTAGCAAAACAGCCCTTTTTAGCTTTTTAAACTGCGTTTTTAAAGCGTAAAACAGCATAAAACACAATTTTTTTTACTCGTTTTTTTTTTAATATTGCTTCTATTTGAACGATTTCAATGATCTAAAACGCGAAAATGCTTATTTTTTGCAAAACAGCCCTTTTGAGCTTTTAATCTGCGTTTTTAAAGCGTAAAACCGAAAAAAAGGCGAAATTTTTTTTTTCGTTTTTTTTAATATTCTTCTATTTGAATGATTTCCACGGGTCTAAAATGCTTGAAAATGCTTATTTTAGCAAAACAGCACGTTTTTTAGCTGCAATCTGCGTTTTAACGCGTAAAACAGCATAAAACGACGGGTTTTTTTTTTTTCGTTTTTTTTTTTAATATTGCGTTTTTTGAACGATTTCCAAGGCCAAAATGCTTGAAAATGCTTATTTTAGCAAAACAGCATTTGAGCTTTTTAAACCGGGGAACGCGTAAAAAAAGCTTTTTAAAAGACGAAATTTTTTTTATTCGTTTTTTAAATTTCGTCTATTTTAACGATTTCCCGCGATCAAAATGCTTGAAAATGCATGTTTTTTGCAAAACAACACGTTTTGGCAATCTGCGTTTTAACGCGTAAAAAAGGCCCAAAAAAAGGGGGGAATTTTTTTTTATTCGTTTTTTTTTTTAATATTGCCCATTTGAACGATTTCCCCAATCTAAAAAAGCTTGAAAATGCTTATTTTAGCAAAACAAAACCCTTTGGCTTTTCGCGTTTTTTAACCCTAAAACGGCCCACGAATTTTTTAAATTTTTCGTTTTTTTTTAATATTGCATCTATTTGAACGGTTTTAACGATCTCAAATGCTTGAAAATGCTTATTTTAGCAAAACAGCCCTTTTGGGGCTTTTAATCAGCCCTTTTAACGCGTAAAACCCAAAAAGACGAAATTTTTTTATTCGTTTTTATTAATATTGCGTCTATTTGAACGATTTCCCCAAAGATCTAAAATGCTTGAAAAAGCTTCTTTAGCAAAACAGCCCTTTTTAGCTTTAATCTGCGTTTTAACGCGTAAAACATCATAAAAACGACGAATTTTTTTATTCGTTTTTTTTAAATTTCTTCTATTTGAACGGTTTTAACGATCCTTCTTGAAAATGCTTATTTTAGCAAAACAGCACGTTTTTAGCTTTTAAACTGCGTTTTAACGCGTAAAACAGCATAAAAAAGGCGAAAAATTTTATTATTCGTTTTTTTTAATATTGCGTCTATTTGAACGATTTCAACGATCTAAATCTTGAAAATGCTTATTTTTTGCAAAACAAACACGTTTTTTTATTTTCGTTTAAACGCGTAAAACAAACATAAAAAAAACGAAATTTTTTTTTTCGTTTTTTTTTTTTTATTGCGTCTATTTGAACGTTTTAACGATCAAAATGCTGAAAATGCTTATTTTAGCAAAACAGCCGTTTTTGAGCTTTTTAAACTTTCGTTTTAAGCGTAAAACAACATAAAAGGGCCAATTTTTTTTTCCTTTTTTTCTATTAATATTGCCTATTTGAACGGTTCCCAAAGATCTAAAATGTTGGGAAAAAGCTTATTTTTTGCAAACAGCACGTTTTGGAAACAATCTGCGTTTTAACGCGTAAAAAAAACATAAAACGACGAAAATTTTTTTTATTCGTATTTTTTTATTGCGTCTATTTGAACGATTTCAACGATCTAAAATGCTTGAAAAAAGCTTATTTTTGTTAAACAGCACGCTTTGAGGGTTTTTAAACTGCGTTTTAACGCGTAAAAAAGCATAAAAAAGACGAATTTTTTTTTATTCGTTTTTTTTTTAATTTTGCTTCTTTTGAACGGTTTCAACGTCTAAAATGCTTGAAAAAGTTTTTTTAGCAAAACACCCTTTTTAGCTTTAATCTGCGTTTTTTCGCGTAAAAACATAAAACGACGAATTTTTTATTATTCGTTTTTTTTTAATATTGCGTCTATTTGAGATTTCCCCGATCTAAAAAGCTTGAAAATCTTATTTTTGCAAAACAGCCCTTTTTGGGTTTAATCTGCGTTTTTAAAGCGTAAAAAAACATAAAAAAGACGAAATTTTTTTTATTCATTTTTTTATTAATATTTCTTCAATTTGAACGTTTTAACGATCCCAAAAAGCTTGAAAATGCTTATTTTGAAAACAGCACGTTTTTGGGTTTTAATCTGCGTTTTAACGCGTAAAACAACCCTAAAACGACGAATTTTTTTTTATTCGTTTTTTTTTTAATTTGCTTCTTTTGAACGATTTCAACGATCTAAAATGCTTGAAAATGTTTTTTTAGCAAAACAGCACGTTTTTAGCTTTTTAAACTGCGTTTTAACGCGTAAAAAAGCTTTTAAAAAAGACAAATTTTTTTTTTTTCGTTTTTTTTAATATTTTCGTCTTTTGAACGGTTTCAACGATCTAAAATGTTTAAAAAGCTTATTTTAGCAAAACAGCCCTTTTTAGCTTTTTAAACGCGTTTTAACGCGTAAAACAGCATAAAAAAGACGAATTTTTTTTTTTCGTTTTTTTTTTTTAATATTGCTTCTATTTGAACGATTTCAACGTCTAAAATGCTTGAAAATGCTTATTTTGAAAACAGCACGTTTTGAGCTTTAATCTGCGTTTTAACGCGTAAAACAGTATAAAACGACAATTTTTATTATACGTTTTTTTTTTAATTTGCTTCTTTTGAACGATTTCCCAAAGGTCTAAAAAGTTTAAAAAAGCTTTTTTTAGAAAAAAGCACGTTTTTAATTTTTAAACTGCGTTTTAACGCGTAAAACAGGATAAAACGGCGAATTTTTTTTTATTCGTTTTTATTAATATTGCGTCTATTTGAACGATTTTAACGATCTAAAATGTTGGAAAAAGCTTATTTTAAAAAACAGCACGTTTTGAGCTTTAATCTGCGTTTTTAAACGTAAAACAGGGATAAAACGACGAAATTTTTATTCGTTTTTTTTAATATTGCGTCTATTTGAACGATTTCCCCGTCTAAAATGATTGAAAATGCTTACTTTTTGCAAAACAGCACGTTTTTTAGCTTTTTAAACTGCGTTTTTTAAAGCGTAAAAAAAACATAAAAAAAACGATTTTTTTTTTATTCGTTTTTTTTAATATTTTCTATTTAAACGGTTTTAACGATCTAAAACGCTTGAAAATGCTTATTTTAACAAAACAGCACTTTTGAGCAAACTGCCCTTTTAACGCGTAAAAAACCTTTTTTAAAACGACAAAATTTTTTTTTTCGTTTTTATTAATATTGCTTCTATTTGAACGGTTTTAACGATCAAAATGCTTTAAAAATTTTTTAAAAAAGCACGTTTTGAACTTTAATCTCTTTTAACGCGTAAAACAGCATAAAAAAGACGAAATTTTTTTTATTTGTTTTTTTTAATATTGCGTCTATTTGAACAAATTTTAACGATCTAAAATGTTTAAAATCTTTTTAAACAAAACAGCACGTTTTTAGCTTTAATCGCCCTTTTAACGCGTAGAACAACATAAAACGACGGGTTTAAAATTTTTTCGTTTTTTTAATATTGCCCCTTTTAACGATTTCAACGATCTAAAATGCTTGGAAATGCTTATTTTAGCAAAACAGCACGTTTTTAGCTTTTTAATTCGTTTTAACGCGTAAAACAACATAAAAAACGAATTTTTTTTTATTCGTTTTTATTAATATTTCGTCTATTTGAACGGTTTTAACGATCTAAAATGTTTAAAATGCCGGGAAAGAAAGGGACGTTTTTAGCCAATCTGCGTTTTTTAAAGTGTAAACAGCATAAAACGACCCCCCAAATTTAAAAGGGGCCTATTTGAAAAAGGTTTCAACGTCTAAAATGCTTGAAAATGCTTTTTTAGCAAAAAAGCACGTTTTTAGCTTTATTCGCGTTTTAACGCGTAAAACAACATAAAACAACAAAATTTTATTATTCGTTTTTTTTTTTTATTGCGTCTTTTGAACATTTCAACGATCTAAAATGCTTGTATTTTTTTTAGCAAAACAGCACGTTTTTAGCTTTTCTGCGTTTTTTAAAGCGTAAAAAAAACATAAAAACGGGAATTTTTTGGTTTTTTAAAAATATTGCCCTTTTTAACGATTTCAACGTCGAAAATGCTTGAAAATGCTTATTTTATCAAAAAAGGAGCTTTTAATCCCCCCCTTTTAACGCGTAAAACAGCATAAAACGACCCCCAAATTTTTTTTATTCGTTTTTTTTTTAATAATTTTCGTCTTTTGAACGATTTCAACGATCTAAAATGCTTGAAAAAAAGCTTATTTTTTGCAAAACGGGACGTTTTGAGCTTTTAATCTGCGTTTTTAAAGCGTAAAACAGCCAAAAAAGACGAATTTTTATTATTCGTTTTTTAAAATTTTTGTCTTTTGAACGGGTTTCAACGATCCCAAAGCCGGGAAAAAGCTTATTTTAGCAAAACAGCACGTTTTTAGGGTTTTTAAACTGCGTTTTAAGCGTAAAACAGCATAAAAACAAAATTTTTGAATTCCCTTTTTTTTTTTAATATTGCTTTATTTGAACGATTTCAACGTCTAAAATGCTTGAAAATGCTTATTTTAGCAAAAGCCGTTTTGAAAACTTTTTAAACTGCGTTTTTAAAGCGTAAAAAAGCATAAAACGACGAAATTTTTTTTTATTCGTTTTTTTTTTAAATTTCGTCTATTTGAACGATTTCAACGATATAAAATGCTTGAAAATGCTTATTTTAGCAAAACAGCACGTTTGAGCTTTAATCTGCGTTTTAACCCTAAAAAAGCATAAAACGACGGGTTTTTTTTTTTTCGTTTTTTTAATTTTTGTTCTATTTGAACATTTTCAACGATCTAAAATGCTTGAAAATGCTTATTTTTGGGAAAACAGCACGTTTTTTATCTTTTTTCGTTTTTAAAGCGTAAAAACATAAAAAAGAAATTTTTATTATTCGTTTTTTTTTTAATATTGCTTCTATTTGAACGGGTTTCAACGATCCAGAATGCTTGAAAATGCTTATTTTTAAAAAGGGGACGTTTTGAGCTTTAAACTGCGTTTTTTCTTAAAAACCCCATAAAAAAGACGAAATTTTTTATTAATTTGCGCCTATTTGAAAGGTTTCCCCGATCCCAAAAAGGGGAAAATGCTTATTTTAGCAAAACAGCACGTTTGGAAGGGATTCTGCGTTTTTTAAAACGTAAACAGCAAAAACCAAATTTTTTTTATTCGTTTTTTTTTTTTATTGCGTCCTGTTTTAACGATTTCAACGATCTAAAAAGCTTGAAAATGCTTTTTTTTAGCAAAACAGCACGTTTTGAGGGTTTTTAAACTGCGTTTTTAAAGCGTAAAACAGCATAAAAACGCGGGAATTTTTTTTATTCGTTTTTTTAATAATAGCCCTTTTATTTGAACATTTCAACGATCTAAAATGCTTGAAAATCTTATTTTTTTCAAAAGGGACGTTTTTAGCTTTTTAAACCCGCGTTTTTTAAAACGTAAAACGGGATAAAAAAGACGAAATTTTTTTTTTTTCGTTTTTTTTTTTATTACGTCTATTTGAACGATTTCAACGATCTAAAATGCTTGAAAATGCTTATTTTAGCAAAACAGCACGTTTTGGAAAACTGCGTTTTAACGCTTTAAAAAAACATAAAACGACGGGAAATTTTTTTTATTCGTTTTTTTTTAATATTGCGTCTATTTGAACGATTTCAACGTCTAAAATAGCGAAAATGCTTATTTTGGGAAAACAGCACGTTTTTAGCTTTTTAAACTGCGTTTTTAAAGCGTAAAACGCATAAAAACGACAAATTTTTTTAATTCGTTTTTTTTTAATATTTGCTTTATTTGAACGATTTCAACGATCTAAAAAGCTTGAAAATGCTTATTTTAGCAAAAAGCACGTTTTTTTGCTTTAATCTGCGTTTTTAACCCTAAAACAGCATAAAAAAGACGAAATTTTTTTATTGTTTTTTTTAATAAATTTCGTCTTTTGAACGATTTCCCCGATATAAAATGCTTGAAAATGCTTATTTTAGCAAAACAGCACGTTTTTAGCTTTTTAAACTGCGTTTTAACGCGTAAAACGCATAAAACGGCGAATTTTTTTTTATTCCCTTTTTTTTTAATATTCTTCTATTTGAACGTATCAACGATCTAAAATGCTTGAAAATGCTTATTTTTTGCAAAACAGCCCTTTTTTATCTTTTTAAATTTTCGTTTTTAAAGCGTAAAACAGCATAAAAAAGACGAATTTTTTTTTATTCGTTTTTTTTTTAATTTTTGCTTCTATTTGAACGATTTCAAACGATCTAAAATGCTTGAGAATGCTTATTTTGAAAAAATGTTTTGAGCTTTAATCGAGGTTTAACCCTAAAAAAGCATAAAAAAACGACGAAATTTTTATTAATCGTTTTTTTTAATATTGGGGTCTATTTGAACGATTTCAACGGGTCTAAAAAAGCTTGAAAAATTTTTTTTAGCAAAACAGCACGTTTTATTTTAATCTGCGTTTTAACGCCTAAAACAGCATAAAACGACGAAATTTTTTTATTCGTTTTTATTAATATTGCTTCTTTTTTGAAAAGATTTCAACGATCTAAAAATGCTTTTAAAATGCTTATTTTTTAAAACAAAAAAAGCACGTTTTTAGTTTCGTTTTAACGCGTAAAAAAAGCATAAAAAAAGACGAAATTTTTTTCCCCCCTTTTTATTAATATTGCGTCTATTTGAAAAGATTTCAACGATCTTTCTTGGGTTTTTTACCAAAAAAAAGCACGTTTTATCTTTTTTCTGCGTTTTAACGCGTAAAAAAGCATAAAAAAAACGAAATTTTTTTTATTCGTTTTTTTTATTTCGTCTATTTGAACGATTTCAACGATTTTAAAAAAAGCTTTTAAAATTTTTTTTTGGAAAACAGCACGTTTTTAGTTTTTAAACTGCGTTTTTAAACGGGCCGCATAAAAACCGGACCAATTTTTTTTTATTCGTTTTTTTTAAATTTTTTCATTTGAACGATTTCAACGATCAAAAAAGCTTGAAAATGCTTATTTTGGCCCCAAGTTTTTTAGTTTTAATCTGCGTTTTAAGGGAAAAAAAGCATAAAAAAAGACGAAATTTTTTATTGGGGTTTTTTTAATATTGTGTCTAATTGAACGATTTCAACGATCTAAAATGCTTGAAAATGCTTATTTTAGCAAAACAGCACGTTTTGAGTTTAACGCGTTTTAACGCGTAAAAAAGAAAAAAACGACGAATTTTTTTTTTATTCCCTTTTTTTTTAATATTGGGTTCTATTTGAACGATTTCAACCATTAAAAAAAGCCTTTAAAATGCTTTATTTTGGGAAAACAGCACGTTTTGAGTTTTTAAACTGCGTTTTTAAAGCGTAAAAAAGCATAAAAAAGGGCGATTTTTAACGTTTTTTTTAATATTGCTTCTATTTGAACGATTTCAAAAGGGCTAAAAAAGCTTGAAAATGCTTATTTTTGGGAAAATAGCACGTTTTTTATTTTTAACCCGCGTTTTAACGCGTAAACAGGGGATAAAACAACGAATTTTTTTTTTTCGTTTTTATTTATTGCGTCTATTTGAACATTTTAACGATCTAAAATGCTTGAAAATGTTTTTTCTAAAAAAAAGCACGTTTTTAGCTTTAATCGCGTTTTCCGGGAAAAAAGCATAAAAAAAGACGAATTTTTATTATTCGTTTTTATTAATATTGTTTTTATTTGAACGATTTCAACGATCAAAAAAGCTTGAAAAAGCTTTTTTTTAGCAAAAAGCACCCTTTTGAGCTTTAAATTTTTCGTTTTAACGGAAAACAGCATAAAAAAGACGAAATTTTTATTATTCGTTTTTATTAATATTGTTTATTTAAACGATTTCAACGATTTTAAAATGCTTGAAAAAGCTTATTTTGAAAACAGCACGTTTTTGGGTTTAATCTGCGTTTTAACGCGGGGGAAAAAGCATAAAAAAGACGAAATTTTTTTTTATTGTTTTTTTTTATTGTTTCATTTGAACGATTTAACGATCTAAAAAAGCTTGAAAATGCTTATTTTGCAAAACAGCACGTTTTGGTTTTTTAAACTGCGTTTTAACGGGGTAAAAAAGCATAAAACGACGAATTTTTTTTTATTCGTTTTTATTAATATTGCGTCTATTTTGAAGATTTCAACGATCTAAAATGCTTGAAAATGCCTATTTTAGCAAAACAGCACGTTTTTAGTTTAATCAGCGTTTTAACGCGTAAAAAAGCATAAAAAAGACGAAATTTTTATTATTCGTTTTTTTTAATATTGCGCCTATTTGAACGATTTCAACGATCTAAAATGCTTTGTTTCGTTGCCGGCACGTTTTTAGCTTTTAAACTGCGTTTTTAACGGGGGTAAAAAAAGAATAAAAACGACAAATTTTTTTCGTTTTTTTTAATATTGTTTTTATTTGAACGATTTCAACGATCTAAAATGCTTGAAAATGCTTATTTTAGCAAAACAGCACGTCTTGAGCATTAATTTTGGTTTTTAAAGCGTAAAAAAGCATAAAAAAGACGAAATTTTTTTACATGTTTTTTTTTAATGTTGCGTCTATTTGAACGATTTCAACGATTAAAAAAACTTTAAAAAGCTTATTTTAGCAAAACAGCACGTTTTTTGGGCCCCTTCCTGCTTTTTAAAGCGAAAACAGCAAAAAAACCACGAAATTTTTTTTTATTCGTTTTTTTTTTTATTGCGTCTATTTGAACGATTTCAACGACTAAAGTGCTTGAAAATGCTTATTTTAGCAAAAAAACCCTTTTGAGCTTTTTAAAACTGGTTTTTAAAGCGTAAAAAAAGCATAAAAAAGACAAATTTTTTATTATTTTTTTTTATTAATATTGCTTCATTTGAACGATTTCAAAATCTAAAAAAGCTTGAAAATGCTTATTTTTGGGAAAAAAAACGTTTTTAGTTTTTTAAACTGCGTTTTAACGCGTAAAAAAGCATAAAAAAGACGAAAATTTTTAAATTTGTTTTTATTAATATTTTTTGGGCCCCTTTTTTCCGGGTTTCAACGATCTAAAATGCTTTAAAATGCTTATTTTTTGCAAAACAGCACGTTTTGAGCTTTAACTTGGGTTTTTAAAGCGTAAAAAAGCATAAAAAAGACGAATTTTTATTATTCGTTTTTTTATTTTTGCTTCTATTTTTAACGATTTCAACGATCTAAAATGCTTGAAAATGCTTTTTTTTTGGGAAAACAGCACGTTTTATTTAAACTGCGTTTTTAAAGCGTAAAAAAAAGCATAAAAACGACGAATTTTTTTTTATTCGTTTTTATTAATATTGCCTTTATTTAAACGATTTCCCAAAGATCTAAAATGCTTGAAAAAGCTTATTTTAGCAAAACAGCACGTTTGAGGCTTATTCTTAACGTTTAACGCGTAAAACAGCATAAAAACGGCAGAGAATTTTTATTATTCGTTTTTTGTTAATATTTGCTTCTATTTGAACGATTTCAGCAGATCTCTAAAATGTAGAAAATGCTTATTTTAGCAAAACAGCACGTTTGGGCACAATCTGCGTTTAACGCGTAAAACAGCATAAAACGACGAAATTTTGTTATTCGTTTTTTATTAATATTGCGCACGTCTATTTGAACGATTTCAACGATCTAAAATGCTTGAAAATGCTTATTTTATAAAACAGCACGTTTTGAGCTTTAATCTTAACGTTTTAACGCGTAAAACAGCATATAAAACGACGAAAGATTTTTATTATTCGTTTTTTTATTAATATTGCGCGTCTATTTGAACGATTTCAACGATCTAAAATGCTTGAAAATGCTTATTTTAGCAAAACAGCACGTTTTGAGCTTTATTCTGCGTTTTAACGCGTAAAACAGCATAAAAACGACGAAATTTTTTATTATTCGTTTTATTAATATTTGCGTCTATTTGAACGGTTCAACGATCTAAAATGCTTGAAAATGCTTATTTTAGCAAAACAGCACGTTTTGAGCTTTAATCTGCGTTTTGGCGTAAAACAACATAAAACGACAAAATTTTTATTATTCGTTTTTATTAATATTGCGTCTATTTTGAACGGCGATTTAAACGATCTAAAATGCTTGAAAATGCTTATTTAGCAAAACCGGCACGTTTTGAGCTTTTATTCTGCGTTTTAGCAGTAAACCAGCATAAAAGCTTGACGAAATTTTATTATTCGTTTTTTATTAATATTGCTTCTATTTGAACGATTTCAGCGATCTAAAAATGCTTGAAAATGCTTATTTTAGCAAAAGAAACAGCACGTTTTGAGCTTTAATCTGCCGTTTTAACGCGTAAAACAGCATAAAACGACAGAAATTTTATTAGCTGGTTTTTATTAATATTGCGTCTGTTGAACGATTTCAACGATCTAAAATGCTTGAAAATGCTTATTTTAGCAAAACAGCGTTTGAGCTTTTAATCTGCGTTTTAACGTAAAACAGCATAAAACGACGAATTTTTTTATTATTCGTTTTTATTAATATTGCGTCTATTTGAACGGTTTCAACGGTGATCACAAAATGCTTGACAATGCTTATTTTAGCAAAACAGCACGTTTTGAGCTTTTAATCCTGCGTTTAACGCGTAAAACAACTATAAAACGACGATTTTTTATTTATTCGTTCTTTATTAATATTGCGCCTATTGAACGATTTCAACGATCTAAAATGCTTGAAAATGCTTATTTTAGCAAAACAGCACGTTTTGAGCTTTAATCAGCGTTTTAACGCGTAAAACAGCAACCTAGGCTTGACAGGAAATTTTTTATTCGTTTTTTTTATTAATGTTGCGTCTGTTTGAACAATTTCAACGATGTAAAATGCTTGAAAATGCCATTTTAGCAAAACAGCACGTTTGAGCTTTAATCTGCGTTTTAAAGCGTAAAACAGCATAAAACGACAAAGATTTTTATTATTCGTTTTTTTATTAATATTGCTTCTATTTGAACGATTTCAACGATCTAAAATGCTTGAAAACTATTTTAGCAAAACAGCACGTTTTGAGCTTTAATCTGCGTTTTTAACGTAAAACAACATAAAACGACGAAATTTTTATTATTGGTTTTATTAATATTGTGTCTATTTGAAGACAGTTTCAACGATCTACAATGCTTTGAAAATGCTTATTTTGGCAAAACAACAGCACGTTTGAGCTTTTAATCTGCGTTTTAACGCGTAAAACAGCATAAAAACGACGAATTTTTATTATTCGTTTTTATTAAATATTTGCTTCTATTTGAACGATTTCGCCCGATCCTAAATCCTTTTGGTAACTTATTTTAGCAAAACAGCACGTTTTGGGAGAAAGCTTTAATCTGCACGTTTTAACGCGTAAAACAACATAAAAACAACGATTTTTATTATTCGTTTTTATTAATATTGGCTATTTGAACGATTTCAACGATCTAAAATGCTTGAAAATGCTTATTTTAGCAAAACAGCAGCACGTTTTGAGCTTTTAATCTGCGTTTTAACGTAAAACAGCTTATAAAACAACGAATTTTTTATTATTCGTTTTATTAATATTGCGTCTATTTGAACGATTTCAGCTTGATCTAAAATGCTTGAAAATGCTTATTCACAGCAAAACAGCACGTTTTGAGCTTTAATGCGTTTTAACGCGTAAACAACATAAAAACGACGAATTTTTTTATTATTCGTTTTATTAATATTTAGCTATTTGAACGATTTCAACGATCACAAAATGCTTGAAAATGCTTATTTTAGCAAAACAGCGTTTTGAGCTTTATTTTGCGTTTAACGCGTAAAACAGCATAAAACGACGAAATTTTATTATTCGTTTTTTTATTAATATTTAGCTTCTATTTAAACGGTTTAACGATCTAAAATGCTTTGAAATACTTGTTACAGCAAAACAGCACGTTTTGCGCTTTAATCTGCGTTTAACGCGTAAAACAACATAAAAACGACGAAATTTTTATTATTATTCGTTTTTTATTAATAATACTTCTATTTGAACGATTTCAACGATCTAAAATGCTTGAAAATACTTGGTATTTTAGCAAAACAGCGTTTTGAGGGCTTTAATCTGCGTTTTAACGCGTAAAACATGCTCTAAAACGGTAGATTTTTATTATTCGTTTTATTAATATTGCGTCATTTGAACGATTTCAAGCGATCTAAAATGCTTGAAATTTCATTTTAGCAAAACCAAACGTTTGAGAGCTTTTGTCAGCGTTTTTAACGCGTAAAACAGCATAAAACTGACGAAATTTTATTATTCGTTTTTTTTATTAATATTGCGTCTATTTGAACGATTTCAACGATCTAAATGCTTGAAAATCGCTTTATTTTAGCGAAACAGCACGTTTGTGCTTCATTCTGCGTTTTAACGCGTAAAACGAAAGCATAAAAACGACGAAATTTTTATTATTCGTTTTTTTATTTTTTTGTACGTCTGTTGAACGATTTCAACGATCTAAATTAGCGAAAATGCTTATTTTGAAACAGCACGTTTTGAGCTTAAATCTGCGTTTTTAACGCGTAAAACGGCATAAAAGGCGACAAATTTTTTATTATTCGTTTTTTGGCTAATGTGCTCTATTTGAACGATTTCAACGATCTAAATGGCAGAAAATGCTTATTTTGGCAAAACAGCTACGTTTTGAGCTTTTAATCTGCGTTTTAACGCGTAAAACATGTAAAACGACGAATTTTTATTCGTTTTTATTAATATTGCGTCTATTTAAGACGATTTCAACGATCGTGCTTGAAAATACTTATTTTAGCAAAACAGCACGTTTGCGCTTTAATCTACGTTTTAACGTAAAACGCCAGCATAAAACGACGAAATTTTATTATTCGTTTTTTTATTAATATTGCTTCTATTTGAACGATTTCAACGATCTAAAATGCTTGAAAATGCTTATTTTATGAAAACAGCACGTTTTGAGCTTTTAATCTGCGCGTTTTAACGCGTAAAACCAGCAAAACGATGAATTTTTATTGTTCGTTTTTTATTATGTGCGTCTATTTGAACGATTTCAGCAGCTTGATCTAAAATGCTTGAAAATGCCTATTTTAGCAAAACAGCACGTTTGAGCTTTAATCAGCGTTTTTTTAACGTAAAACGAAAAACATAAAAACGACGAAATTTTTGTTATTCGTTTTTTTTTATTAATATTGCGTCTCTATTTGAACTGATTTCAGCGATCTAAAATGCTTGAAAATGCTTATTTTAGCAAAACAGCACGTTTGTGCTTGCTTTCATTCTGCGTTTTAACGCGTAGGCAACATAAAACGACAGAATTTTATTATTCGTTTTTATTTTTATTTGCGTCTATTTGAACGATTTCAACGATCTAAAAGTGCTTGAAAATGCTTATTTTAGCAAAACAGCACGTTTTGAGGCTTAAAATCACGTTTTAACGCGTAAACAGCTTATAAAACGACAAATTTTTTTTATTATTCGTTTTTTATTAATATTGCTTCTATTTGAACGATTTCAACGATCTAAAATGCTTGAAAATACCTATTTTAAGCAAAACAGCACGTTTTGAGCTTTAATCAACGTTTTAACGCGTAAAACAGCATAAAACGACGAAATTTTTTATTATTCGTTTTTAATACAATATTGCACGTCTATTTGAAAACGATTTCAACGATCTAAAATGCTTGAAATGCTTATTTAGCAAAACAGCACGTTTTGTGCTTCATTCTGCGTTTTAACGCGTAAAACAACATAAAAACGACGAAATTTTTATTAATCGTTTTTTATTTTTATTGCGTCTATTTGAACGATTTCAACGATCACAGGGTGCTTGAAAATACTTATTTTAGCAAAACAGCGCGTTTGAGGCTTCAAATCTGCGTTTTAACGCGTAAAACAGCATAAAAACGACAAATTTTTTATTATTCGTTTTATTAATAATATATTTGAACGATTTCAACGATCGTCGCGAAAATGCTTATTTTAGCAAAACAGCACGTTTTGAGCTTTAATAAGGTTTTAACGCGTAAAGCAGCATAAAAACGACGAATTTTTATTATTCGTTTTTTTTTATTAATATTGCGTCTATTTGAACGATTTCAACGATCTAAAATCGCGAAAAATATTTTGGCAAAACGGCACGTTTTTGAGCTTTAATCTGCGTTTTAACGCGTAAAACAGCATAAAACGACGAATTTTTTTATTATTCGTTTTATTGTATTGCTTCTATTTGAACGATTTCAGCGATCTAAAATGCTTGAAAATGCTTTATGAAACAGCACGTTTGAGCTTTAATGCGTTTTAACGCGTAAAAACAGCATAAAAACGACGAATTTTTTATTGATACGTTTTTTATTAAGCCATTACTTCTATTTAAACGATTTCAACGATCTAAAATGCTTGAATATGCTTATTTTAGCAGCAAAACAGCACGTTTTGAGCTTTTAATCTGCGTTTTGGCGCGTAAAACAGCATAAAAACGACGAATTTTTATTATTTGTTTTTTATTAATATTGCGTCTATTTTGAACGATTTCAGCGATCTAAAATGCTTGAAAATACTTATTTTAGCTGACAGCGTTTTGAGCTTTAATCTGCGTTTAACGCGTAAAACAGCGCAAAACGACAGATTTTATTATTCGTTTTATTAATATTGCGTCTATTTAGACGATTTCAACGATCTAAAATGCTTGAAAATGCTTATTTTAGCAAAACAACACGTTTTGAGCTTTAATATACGTTTAACGCTACGTAAAATAACCAAAAGGCGGCGAATTTTTGATATTCGTTTTTTATTAATATTGCTTCTATTTAAACGATTTCAACGATCTAAATGCTTGAAGTACTTATTTTAGCAAAACAACACGTTTTGAACTTTTAATCTGCGTTTTAACGTAAACAGCATAAAACGACAGAAATTTTTATTATTCGTTTTTATTAATATTGCGTCTATTTGAACGATTTCAGCGATCTAAAATAGCGAAAATGCTTATTTTAGCAAAACAGCACGTTTGGAGGCTTAATCTGCGTTTTAACGCGTAAAACAGCATAAAAACGACGAATTTTTATTATTCTTTTTTTATTAATATTGCTTCTATTTAACGAACGATTTCAAGCGATCTAAAATGCTTGAAAGCCTTTATTTAGCAAAACAGCACGTTTGAGCTTTTAATCTGCGTTTTAACGCGTAGAAGCAACATAAAACGACGAATTTTTTTTATTATTCGTTTTTATTAATATTGCGTCTATTTGAACGATTTCAACGATCTAAAATGCTTGAGAAAATACTTATTTTAGCAAAACAGCACGTTTTTGAGCTTTAATCGCGTTTTAACGTAAAACAGCATAAAAACGACAGATTTTTTATTATTCGTTTTTATTAATATTGCGTCTATTTGAACGATTTCGAAAACGATCTAAAATGCTTGAAAATGCTTATTTTAGCAAAACAGCACGTTTGAGCTTTATTCTGCGTTTTAACGCGTAAAACAGCATAAAACGGTAAACTTTTATTATTCGTTTTTTATTAATATTGCGTCTATTTGAACGATTTCAACGATCCAAAATGCTTGAAAATGCTTATTTTAGCAAAACAGCACGTTTTGAGCTTTAATCTGCGTTTTAACGCGTAAACAGCATAAAACGACAAAATTTTTATTATTCGTTTTTATTAATATTGCGTCTATTTGAACGATTTTAAACGATCTAAAATGCTTGAAAATGCTTATTTTATGCAAAACAGCACGTTTTGAAGGCTTTATTCTGCGTTTTTAACGCGTAAAACAGCAAAAACGACAAAATTTTATTATTCGTTTTTATTAATATTTGCTTCTATTTTGAACATTTCAACGATCTAAAATGCTTGAAAATGCTTTATTTTAGCAAAACAGCACGTTTGAGCTTTAATCTGCGTTTTAGCGCGTAAAACAGCATAAAACGACGAAAATTTTTATTATTCGTTTTTATTAATATTGCGTCTATTTGAACGATTTCAACGATCCTAAAATGCTTGAAAATGCTTATTTGCAGCAAAACAGCACGTTGCACATTTTAATCTGCGTTTTAACGCGTAAACGGCAAAACGACGAATTTTTTGTTATTCGTTTTATTAATATTGCGCATCTATTTGAACGATTTCAACGGTGATCTAAAATGCTTGAAAATGCTTATTTTAGCAAAACAGCACGTTTTGAGCTTTAATCTGCGTTTAACGCGTAAACGAAAAACATAAAACGACAATTTTTATTATTCGTTTTTATTAATGCGTCTATTTGAACGATTTCAACGATCTAAAATGTGAAAATGCTTATTTTAGCAAAACAGCACGTTTGGAATCTGGTTTTAACGCGTAAAACAGCATAAAAAAGACAATTTTTATTATTCGTTCTTTATTTAAAATTGCGTCTATTTGAACGATTTCAACGATCAAAATGCTTGAAACTTATTTTAAAAAACAGCCCTTTTGAGCTTTAATCTGCGTTTTAACCCTAAAACAATAAAACGACGAATTTTTATTATTCGTTTTTATTTTTGCGCCTATTTGAACGTTTCAACGATCTAAAATGCGAAAATCTTATTTAAAAAAACAGCACGTTTTTAGCTTTAATCAGCGTTTTAACGCGTAAAAAAGCTAAAACGACGAAATTTTTTTATTCGTTTTTTTTTTATTGCGTCTATTTGAACTTTCAACGATCTAAACTTGAAAATGCTTATTTTTAAAAAAAAACGTTTGAGCTTTAAACCGTTTTAAAGCGTAAAACAGCATAAAACGACGAATTTTTATTATTCGTTTTTTAATATTACTTCTATTTGAACGTTTAACGATCTAAAATGCGAAAATGCATTTTAGCAAAACAACGTTTGACTTTAATCTGCGTTTTAACCCTAAAACAACATAAAACGACGGTTTTTTTTATTCGTTTTTATTAAATTGCCCTCTTTTGAACGTTTCAACGATCAAAAGCGAAAATGCTTATTTTAGCAAAACAGCACGTTTTGAGCTTTAATCTGCGTTTTAACGCGTAAAACACATAAAATGACAATTCTTTATTATTCGTTTTTTTTTAATATTGCTTCTATTTAAACGGTTTCAACGATCTAAAATGCTTGAAAATGCTTATTTTAGCAAAAAAGCAGTTTTGAGCTTTTAATCTGCGTTTTAACGCGTAAAACAGCATAAAAACGACGAATTTTTATTATCCGTTTTTATTAAATTGTTTCCTATTTGAACGATTTCAACGATCTAAAACGCTTGAAAATGCTTATTTAAGCAAAACAGACGTTTTGTGAGCTTTAACATCTTTGTTTTAACGCGTAAACAAAGCATAAAACACGATTTTATTATTCGTTTTTTAATATTGCTCTATTTGAACGATTTCAACGATCTAAAATGCTTGAAAATGCTTATTTTAGCAAAACAGCACGTTTTGAGCTTTAATCTGCGTTTTAACGCGTAAAAGCATAAAACGCGAATTTTTATTATTCGTTTTATTATATTGCGTCTATTTGAACGATTTCAACGATCTAAAATGCTTGAAAATGCTTATTTTAGCAAAACAGCACGTTTTGAGCTTTAATCAACGTTTTAACGCGTAAACAGCATAAAACGACGAAATTTTTATTATTCGTTTTTTATTAATACTGCTTCTATTTGAACGATTTCAACGATCTAAAATGCTTGAAAAATGCTTATTTTAGCAAAACAGCACGTTTTTGAGCTTTAATCTGCGTTTTAACGCGTAAACAGCATAAAACGACGATTTTTTATTATTCGTTTTTATTAATATTGCTTCTATTTGAATTTGATTTCAACGATCTAAAATGCTTGAATATGCTTATTTTTAGCAAAACAGCGTTTGAGCTTTAATCGCGTTTTAACGCGTAAAACAGCATAAAACATTAAATTTTTATTATTCGTTTTTATTAATATTGCGTCTATTTGAACGATTTCAACGATCTAAATGCTTGAAAATGCTTATTTTAGCAAAACAGCGTTTTGAGCATTAATCTGCGTTTTTTTAACGCGTAAAAGCAGCATAAAAACGACGAATTTTATTATTCGTTTTTTATTAATAATAGCTGTTGAACGATTTCAACGATCTAAAATGCTTGAAAATGCTTATTTTAGCAAAACAGTACGTTTGAGCTTTATTCTGCGTTTTTTAACGCGTAAAACAGCATAAAACGACGAAATTTTTATTATTCGTTTTATTAATGTGCGTCTATTTGAACGATTTCCAGCGATCTAAAATGCTTGAAAATGCTTATTTTAGCAAAACAGCACGTTTTGAGCTTTAATCTGTGTTTTAACGCGTAAAACAGCATAAAAATGACAATTTTTTATTATTCGTTTTTATTAATATTGCTTCTATTTAAACGATTTCAACGATCTAAAATAGCGAAAATGCTTATTTAGCAAAAGCAGCACGTCTTGAGCTTTTAATCTGGTTTAACGCGTAAACAGCATAAAACGACAGAATTTTTTATTATTCGTTTTTATTAATATTTATTTCTATTTGAACGATTTCAACAATCTAAAATGCTTGAAAATGCTTATTTTTAGTAAACAGCACATTTGAGCTTTAATCTGCGTTTTAACGCGTAAAACAACACTCAAAACGACGAATTTTTTATTATTTGTTTTTATTAATATTGCGCCTATTTGAACGATTTCAACGATCTAAAATGTGAAAATGCTTATTTAGCAAAACAGCACGTTTGAGCTTTTAATCAGCCACCCCAACGCGTAAACAACATAAAAACGACGAAATTTTTATTATTCGTTTTTATTAATATTGCGTCTACGAACGATTTCAACGATCTAAAATGCTTGAAAATGCTTATTTTAGCAAAACAGCACGTTTTTGAACTTTAACCTGCGTTTTTAACGCGTAAAACAACATAAAAACGGCAATTTTTATTATTCGTTTTATTAATATTGCTTCTATTTGAACGATTTCAACGATCTAAAATGCTTGAAAATGCTTATTTTAGCAAAACAGCACGTTTGAGCGCAATCCTGCGTTTTAACGCATAAAACAACATAAAAACGACGAAATTTTTTATTATTCGTTTTTATTAATATTGCACGTCTGTTGAACGATTTCAACGATCTAAAATGCTTGAAAATGCTTGTTACAGCAAAACAGCACGTTTTGAGCTTTAATCTGCGTTTTAACGCGCGTAAAACAGAATAAACGACGAATTTACATTATTCGTTTTTATTATGTGCTTCTATTTGAACGATTTCCAACTTGATCTAAAATGCTTGAAAATGCTTATTTTAGCAAAACAGCACGTTTGAGCTTTAATCTGCGTTTTAACGCGTAAAAACAGCAGAGAAAAACGACGAATTTTTATTATTCGTTTTCTATTAATATTTAGCTTCTATTTGAACGATTTCAACCGTCTAAAAGCAGAAAATGCTTATTTTTAGCAAAACAGCGGCACGTTTTGAGCTTTTAATCTGCGTTTTAACGCGTAAAACAGCATAAAACGACGAAATTTTTTATTATTCGTTTTTATTAATATTGCTTCTGTTGAACGATTTCAACGATCTAAAATGCTTGAAAATACTTATTTAGCAAAACAGCGTTTGAGCTTTAATCTGCGTTTAACGCGTAAAACAGCATAAAACGGCAATTTTTTATTATCCGTTTTTATTAAAATTGTTCTATTTGAACGATTTCAACGATCTAAAACGCTTGAAAATGTTATTTAAGCAAAACAGCACGTTTGAGCTTTTAATCTGCGTTTTTAACGCGTAAAACAACATAAAAACGACGAAAGATTTTTATTCGTTTTATTAATGTGCGTCTATTTGAACGATTTCAACGATCTAGAATGCTTGAAAATGCTTATTTTAACGAAACAGCACGTTTTGAGCATTAATCTGCGTTTTAACGCGTAAAACAGCTTTAAAAACGACGAATTTTATTTATTCGTTTTTATTAATATTGCTTCTATTTAGCGAACGATTTCAACGATCTAAAATAGCAGAAAATGCTTATTTTAGCAAAACAGCACGTTTGCAGGCTTTATTCTGCGTTTTTTAACGTAAACAGCATAAAACGACAGAATTTTTATTATTCGTTTTTATTAATATTGCGTCTATTTGAACGATTTCAACGGTCTAAAATGCTTGAAAATGCTTTATTTTAGCAAAACCAGCACGTTTTTGAGCTTTTAATCTGTGTTTTAACGCGTAAACAGCATAAAAATGACGAATTTTTTATTATTCGTTTTTATTAATATTTAGCTATTTAAACGATTTCAGCGATCTAAAATGCTTGAAAGTAGCATTTTAGCAAAACAGCACGTTTTGAGCTTTAATCTGCGTTTAACGCGTAAAACAACATAAAACGACGAAATTTTTATTATTCGTTTTTTATTAATAATACTTCTATTTGAACGATTTCCAGCGATCTAAATGCTTGAAAATGCTTATTTTAGTAAACATCACGTTTTGAGCTTTAATCTGCGTTTTAACGCGTAAAACGCTTATAAAACGACGGGTACAGTATTTGTTTTTTATTAATATTGCGCCTATTTGAACGATTTCAACGATCTAAAATGCTTGAAAATGCTTATTTTAGCAAAACAGCACGTTTTGAGCTTTAATCAGCGTTTTAGCGCGTAAAAAGCAGCATAAAACGACGAAATTTTTATTATTCGTTTGTTATTAATATTGCGTCTATTTGAACGATTTCAACGATGTAAAATGCCCGATAATGCTTATTTTAGCTAAACAGCACGTTTGAGCTTTAATCTGCGTTTTAACGCGTAAAACAGCATAAAACGACGAATTTTTATTATTCGTTTTTATTAATATTGCTTCTATTTGAACGATTCAACGATCTAAAATGCTTGAAAACTTATTTTAGCAAAACAGCACGTTTTGAGCTTTTAATCTGCGTTTTAACGCATAAAACAGCATAAAAACGACGAAATTTTTATTATTCGTTTTTATTAATATTGCGTCTGTTGAACGATTTCAACGATCTAAAATGCTTGAAAATGCTTATTTTTAGCCAAAACAGCACGTTTGAGCTTTTATTCTGCGTTTTTAACGCGTAAAACAGCATAAAAACGACGAAATTTTATTATTCGTTTTTTATTTTTGTGCGTCTATTTGAACGATTTCAACGATCTAAAATGCTTGAAAATACTTATTTTAGCAAAACAGCACGTTTTGAGCTTTAATCTTAGCGTTTTAACGCGTAAAACAACATAAAAACGACGAATTTTTATTATTCGTTTTATTAATACCGCTTCTATTTGAACGATTTCAACGATCTAAATGGCGAAAATGCTTATTTTAGCAAACAGCACGTTTTGAGCTTTAATCTGCGTTTTAACGCGTAAAACAGCATAAAACGACGAAATTTTTTATTATTCGATTTTTATTAATGTGCGTCTGTTGAACGATTTCAACGATCACAAAATGCTTGAAATTGCTTAT
>NW_027045703.1:50000-78049 GCF_025399875.1 Dalotia coriaria
ATAAAACGACGAAATTTTTATCATTAGTTTTTATTTTTATTGCGTCTATTTGAACGATTTCAACGATCTAAAATGCTTGAAAATGCTTATTTTAGCAAAACAGCACGTTTTGAGCTTAAATCTGCGTTTTAACGCGGGAAAACAGCATAAAACGACAAATTTTTATTATTCGTTTTTATTAATATTGTTATTTGAACAATTTTAACGATCTAAAATGCTTGAAAATGCTTATTTTAGCAAAACAGCACGTTTTGAGTTTAATCTGCGTTTTAACGCGTAAAACAGCATAAAACGACGAATTTTTATTATTCGTTTTATTATTATTGCTTCTATTTGAACGATTTCAACGATTAAAATGCTTGAAAATGCTTATTTTAGCAAAACAGCACGTTTTGAGCTTTAATCTGCGTTTTAACGCGTAAAACAGCATAAAAACGACAAAATTTTTATTATTCGTTTTTATTAATATTGCTCTATTTTAACATTTAACACTAAAATTTGAAAATTGCTTTTTTTTATAAAAGCTATTTGAACTTTATTGTTTAACGCTAAAAGCATATTAAGCAAATTTTATTTTGGTATTAATCTGCGTTTTTGAATTAAATCTAAATGATTTAAAATTTATTTTAAATAACGTTATTTGAGCATTATCTACGTTTAACGCTTAAACGCTTAAGAAAATTTAATTGTCTTTATTTTTTTAAACGATTTAACGACTAAATTTCTATTTTTATTAAATAACTATTTAAGTTTAATCTCTTTTAACGCGTAAAAATAAAAAGAGTTTTTATTATTTTTTTTAATGTTCATTTGAACAATTTAATCTAAATATTGAAAAAGCTTATTTTACAAAACAACGTTTTAGTTTAATCTGCTTTTAACGCGAAAACAGCATAAAAACGACGAATTTTTATTATTCGTTTTTATTAATATTGCTTCTATTTGAACGATTTCAACGATCTAAAATGCTTGAGAATGCTTATTTTAGCAAAAGAGCACGTTTTGAGCTTTAATCTGCGTTTTAACGCGTAAAACAGCATAAAAACGACGAAATTTTTATTATTCGTTTTTATTAATATTGCGTCTATTTGAACGATTTCAACGATCTAAAATGCTTGAAAATGCTTATTTTAGCAAAACAGCACGTTTTGAGCTTTAATCTGCGTTTAACGCGTAAAACAGCATAAAATGACGAATTCTTTATTATTCGTTTTTATTAATATTGCTTCTATTTAAACGATTTCAACGATCTAAAATGCTTGAAAATGCTTATTTTAGCAAAACAGCACGTTTTGAGCTTTAATCTGCGTTTTAACGCATAAAACAGCATAAAAACGACGAATTTTTATTATTCGTTTTTATTAATATTGCTTCTATTTGAACGATTTCAACGATCTAAAATGCTTGAAAATGCTTATTTTAGCAAAACAGCACGTTTTGAGCTTTAATCTGCGTTTAACGCGTAAAACAGCATAAAAGCGACGAATTTTTATTATTCGTTTTCTATTAATATTGCTTCTATTTGAACGATTTCAACGATCTAAAATGCTTGAAAATGCTTATTTTAGCAAAACAGCACGTTTTGAGCTTTAATCTGCGTTTAAACGCGTAAAACAGCATAAAACGACGAAATTTTTATTATTCGTTTTTATTAATATTGCGTCTATTTGAACGATTTCAACGATCTAAAATGCTTGAAAATGCTTATTTTAGCAAAACAGCACATTTTGAGCTATAATCTGCGTTTTAACGCGTAAAACAGCATAAAAACGACGAATTTTTATTATTCGTTTTTTTTTAATATTGCTCTATTTGAACGATTTCAACGATCTAAAATGCTTGAAAATGCTTATTTTAGCAAAACAGCACGTTTTGAGCTTTTAAACTGCGTTTTAACGCGAAACAGCATAAAACGACGAATTTTTTATTATTCGTTTTTATTAATTTGCTTCTATTTGAACGATTTCAACGATCTAAAATGCTTGAATATGTTATTTTAGCAAAACAGCACGTTTTGAGCTTTAATGGGGTTTTAACGCGTAAAACAGCATAAAAACGACAAATTTTTTATTATTTGTTTTTATTAATATTGCGTCTATTTGAACGATTTCAACGATCTAAAAAAGCTTGAAAATGCTTATTTTTAAAATGCTTATTTTTGCAAAAAAGCTTTTGAGCTTTAATCTGCGTTTTTAACGCGTAAAACAGCAAAAAACGACGAATTTTTTTTTATTCGTTTTTTTAAATTTCTTCTATTTGAACGATTTCAACGATCTAAAAAGCTTGGGAAAATGCTTATTTTTGGGAAAACAGCACGTTTTTAGCTTTTAAACTGCGTTTTAACGCGTAAAACAGCATAAAAAAGACAATTTTTTTTTTTATTGTTTTTTTTTAATATTGCGTCTATTTGAACGATTTAACGATCTAAAATGCTTGAAAATGCTTTTTTTTAGCAAAAAAGCAGGTTTTGAGTTTTTTTCTGCGTTTTAACGCGTAAAAAAAGCATAAAAACGACGAAATTTTTATTTTTCCCTTTTTTTTAATATTGCGTCTATTTGAAAAGATTTCAACGATCTTAAAGGGTTGAAAATGCTTTTAGCAAAACACACGTTTGAGCTTTTTAAACTGCGTTTTTAAAGCGTAAAAAAAGCATAAAAAAAGACGAAATTTTTATTATTCGTATTTTATTAATATTGCGTCTATTTGAACGGGTTTCAACGATCTTAAATGCTTTGAAAAAAGCTTATTTTAGCAAAACAGCACGTTTTGAGCTTTAATCTGCGTTTAACGCGTTTAAAAGCGGAAATTTTTTTTATTCGTTTTTATTTACCCTTTTGAACGATTTCAAAGTCAAAATGCAAAAAGCTTATTTTAGCAAAACAGCACGTTTTGAGTTTTTAAACTGCGTTTTAACGCAAAAAATAAAAAGAGAAAATTTTTTATTTTTTTTTAAATTCCTTTTGAACGTTTCAACATCAAAATGCTTGAAAATGCTTTTTTGGGAAAAAAAAGCAGTTTTGAGCTTTTTTCTGCGTTTTAACGCGTAAAACCCCATAAAAAAGACGAATTTTTATTATTCGTTTTTATTAATATTGCTTCTATTTAAAACGATTAACGATCTAAAATGCGATTTCACATTTAAAGTTTAAATCTTAAATGCAAAAAGCCTTTTATCAACGCGTTTTAAGCTTTTTTCGCTAAAAAACAGATTTTAACGTTTTTATTTAAAATTCGTTTTTAAATTTAGTCTTAAATGCTTTAAAATCTTATTTGAAAAAGCCTTTATTTTAAGGAACGCGTAAAGCTAACGCGTTTTTAATAAAAGATTTACAATTTTTTTTTTCGTTTTTAAAATTTAAAAAGCTTGAAATCTTATTTAGCAAAAACATTTTAAAATCTTTTTTAAGCAAACAACATAAAGACAATTTTTTATACGTATAAAAGCTTTTATTTTCGATTTAACAATTAAATGCTTATTTATTTTCAAACAATGTTGAAATTGCTTTTTTTTGCAAAAACATACGCGAATTTTTAATTTCGTTTTATTAAAATAAGCGTTTTTAACGTTTAAAGATTCTTAAGTTTGAAAATCTTATTTGAAAAAGCCTTTGACAACTGCTTTTAAGCTAAAACAGCATTTAAAAAGACTTTTTAACGTTTTAATAAAACACAATTTAAATTCCTTTTTTTAAAAAGCTTGGTCTTTTTTTAGAAAAAAGACTTTAAAACTTTATCTGCGTTTAAGCAAAACAACTTTACTTACGGTTTTAATAAAGAAAAAAATGCGCAAATTTTTTAAAGTTTCTTTATTAAATTTCTTAAAATGCATTTTAAAACAAAAGTTTTAGCTTTAACACGTTTTAAGCTAAAAATGCTAAATGCGAAAATAACGTTTTTTAATTTTTGTTTTTTTTTAAATTTCCCTCTAAATGCTTGAAGTTTTTAGCAAAACAACTTTTGAGCTTTAACGCACGTTTTAGCTTTAAAAAAGCTAACGCGAAATAAAATCGTTTTTATTAATTTTTTTATTGAACATTTCACATTTAAAAGTTTAAAATCTTAAATTTTTAAAAAGCATTTTGATTTAACTGCGTTTTAAGCTAAACACTTTTTAGAAAAACAGCTAAAAACGACGAATTTTATTATACTTATTATAATATTCGTCTTTTGAACGATTTCAACGATTAAAATGCTTAAACGATTTCACAAAACTTAAATTTGAGTTTTAACCTTATAACGCGTAAAACAGATAAATTAACGGTTTTAGCTATTAACGAATTTTTAATATTGCGTCTTTTAAATTTCAACTTAAAATTTGAAACGTTAAATTGCTTAAAAGCATATTTTAGCTTTAATCTGGTTTTAACCGTAAACAGCATAAAACGACAATTTAAAATACATTTTTTATTATTGTATTCTAATTTACTATTTAACGAAAATGCAGAAAATCTTATTTAGCAAACTCATTTTGAGCTAAACCGTTTTAACTTTAAACTGCATTAAACGAAAAGCTTAAAATACTTATTTTTAATTATTGCTTTTATTATGAACGATTTAAGATCAAAATCTAAAATGCTAAATGCTTATTTTAGCAAAAATGAGACTTTAATCTTTTTAACGGTAAAACAAAAAACGACAAATTTTATTATTCGTTTTTATTAATATTGCTCTATTTGAACGATTTCAACTAAAATGCTTGAAAATGCTTATTTTAGCAAAACAGCACACTTTGAGCATTAATCTGCGTTTTAACGCGTAAAACAGCATAAAACGACGAATATTTATTATTCGTTTTTATTAATATTGCTTCTATTTGAACGATTTCAACGATGTAAAATGCTTGAAAATGCTTATTTTAGCAAAACAGCACGTTTTGAGCTTTATTCTGCGTTTTAACGCGTAAAACAGCATAAAAACGACGATATTTTTATTATTCGTTTTTTATTAATATTGCGTCTATTTGAACGATTTCAACGATCTAAAATGCTTGAAAATGCTTATTTTAGCAAAACAGCACGTTTTGAACTTTTAATCTGCGTTTTAACGCGTAAAACAACATAAAAATGACGAATTTTTATTATTCGTTTTTTATTAATATTAGCTTCTATTTAAACGATTTCAACGATCTAAAATGCTTGAAAATGCTTATTTTAGCTAAAACAGCGTTTTTGAGCTTTAATCTGCGTTTTAACGCGTAAAACAGCATAAAACGACGAAATTTTTATTATTCGTTTTTATTAATATTTGCTTCTATTTGAACGATTTCAACGATCTAAAATGCTTGAAAATGTTATTTTGCAAAAGCACGTTTTGATTATCTGCGTTTTAACGTAAACATAAAAACGAAATTTTTATTATTTTTTTATTAAAATTGCTTTATTTGAATTCGTTTCAACGCTAAAATGCTTGAAAATGCTTATTTTAAAAACGCGTTTTGATTTAATCTGCGTTTTAACGCGAAAACAGCATAAAACGACGAAATTTTATTATTCGTTTATTAATATTGCGTCTTTTGAAATTTCAACGATCTAAAATGCTTGAAAATGCTTATTTTAAGCAAAACAGCACGTTTTGAGTTTTATCTCTTTTCACGTAAACGATAAAACGACGAAAATCTTTGAAAATGCTTATTTTAAAATTGCGTCATTTACGATTTAATCCGGGTTTAACGCGTAAAACAGCATTATAGCAAATTATATCGTTTTATTATATTGCGTCTTTTGAACGTTTAAACGATAAAATGCTTGAAAATGCTTATTTTTATAAACATTTTAGTTTAACTCGTTAACGCATAAAGAAAAGCTTATTCGAAATTTATTTTCGGTTTATTCTTTAACCTAAAACGCATTAAACACGATTTTAAAATGCTTTAAAATTTATTTTAGAAAACAGACGTTTTGATTTAAATGCTTTTAACGCGAAAACGCATAAAAACGACGATTTTGTATTATTCGTTTTTTAAATTGCGTCAATTTGCATAAGATCACGATCTTTAAATCTAATTTTATTTTTGCAAAACAGCACGTTTAGACTTTAATCTGCGTTTAAAGCGTTAAAACAGCAAAACGACGTTTTTTTATTCGTTTTTAAGTAATACGTCTATTTAAAATTTCAACGATTAAATTCTTGTAAAATGCTTATTTTAGCAAAACAGCACGTTTGAGCTTTAATCTGCGTTTTAACGCGTAAAACAGCATAAAAACGACGAATTTTTTAATCTTCGTTTTATTAATATTGCTTCTATTTGAACGATTTCAACGATTAAAATGCTTGAAAATGCTTATTTAGCAAATAACGATTTGAGCTTAATCTGCTTTTAAGCGAAAACAGCAAAACAACGAATTTTTCAGTTATCGTTTTTATTATTCGTTTTTAAATTTAAGATCTACTTATTTTAGCAAAAAAAGCACGTTTTGAGTTTTAAACTGGAACGCGTAAAACGGGATAAAACGACGAAATTTTTATTATTCGTTTTTTTTAATATTGTTTTATTTGAACGATTTCAACGATCTAAAATGCTTTTAAAATGCAAAAGCAAAACAGCCGTTTTGGGGGCTTTTTAAACTGCGTTTTTTAAAGCGTAAAACAGCATAAAAAAGACAATTTTTTAAATTTTTCCCTTTTTATTTATTGCGTCTATTTGAAAAAATTTCAACGATCTAAAATGCTTGAAAATCTTATTTTTTGCAAAACAGCATTTTGAGCTTTAATCTACGTTTTTAAAGCGTAAAACAGCATAAAAAAAAGACGAAATTTTTTTTTTATTCGTTTTTATTAATATTTTCGTCTATTTGAACGATTTTTTTCGATCTAAAATGCTTGAAAATGCTTTTTTTTGGGAAAAAAAGCACGTTTTGGGGCTTTATTCTGCGTTTTAGCGCGTAAAACAGCATAAAAAAAGACGAATTTTTTTTATTCGTTTTTATTAATACTGCTTCTATTTGAACGATTTAACGATCTAAAATGCTTGAAAATGCTTATTTTAAACAAAACAGCACGTTTTGAGCTTTAATCTCGTTTTAACGCGTAAAACATAAAAAAGGCAATTTTTTTTTATTCGTTTTATTTAATATTGCTTCTATTTTAAAAGATTTCAAACGGGTCTAAAATGCCGAAAATGCTTATTTTAGCAAAACAAAACACGTTTTATTTAATGCGTTTTAACGCGTAAAACGCATAAAAACAACGAATTTTTTATTATTCGTTTTTTTTTAATATTGCGTCTATTTGGGAAAGATTTCAACATCTAAAATGCTTGGGAAAAAACTTATTTTAGCAAAACAGCCGTTTTGAGCTTTAATCTGCGTTTTAACGCGTAAAACAGCATAAAACGACGAATTTTTTTTTATTCGTTTTTTTTAATATTCGTCTATTTGAACGATTTCAACGATCCAAAAGCGAAAAAAGCTTATTTTTAAAAAAAAGCACGTTTTGAAGGGTTTAATCAGGGGTTTTTAACCCCGTAAAACAGCATAAAAAAAGACGAAATTTTTTTATTATTCGTATTTTATTAATATTGCGTCTATTTGAACGATTTCAACGATCTAAAAAAGCTTGAAAATGCTTATTTTTGGGAAAAAAAGCACGTTTTTTAGCCTTTTTAAACTGCGTTTTAACGCGTAAAACAGCATAAAACGACGATTTTTTATTATTCGTTTTTTTTTTTGTTTATTTGAACGATTTCCCCGATCTAAAAAAGCTTGAAAATGCTTTTTTTTAAAGGCCCGCACGTTTTTGGGGTTTTTCTGCGTTTTTAAAGCGTAAAACAGCATTAAAAAGACGAAATTTTTTATTATTCGTTTTTATTAATATTGCGTCTATTTGAAAAGATTTTAACGATCTAAAAAAACGAAAATGCTTTTTTTGGGAAAACGGGACGTTTTGAGCTTTATTCTGCGTTTAACGCGTAAAAAAGCATAAAAACGACGAAATTTTTATTATTCGTTTTTATTTTTTATTGCGTCTATTTGAACGATTTCAACGATCTAAAAAAGCTTGAAAATGCTTTTTTTAGCAAAAAAAGCACGTTTTTTAGTTTTTAAACTGCGTTTTAACGCGTAAAAAAGCATAAAACGACGAATTTTTTTTTATTTTGTTTTTATTAATACTGCTTCTATTTTTAACGATTTCCAAAAGATCTAAAATGCTTGGGAAAAAGCTTATTTTTTGCAAAACGACGTTTTTAGTTTTAATCTGCGTTTTAACGCGTAAAAAAAAAGCATAAAAAAGGCAAAAATTTTTTATTTTCGATTTTTATTAATATTGTGTCTATTTGAACGATTTCAACGATCTAAAATGGCGAAAATGTTTTTTTTAGCAAAACAAACACGTTTTGAGCTTTAATCTGCCCCTTTTTAAAGCGTAAAACAGCATAAAAACGGCGGGAATTTTTTTTTATTCGTTTTTTTTAATATTGCTTCTATTTGAAACGATTTCAACAATCTAAAATGCTTGAAAATGCTTATTTTAACAAAACAGCATGTTTTGGGCCAATCTGCGTTTTAACGCGTAAAAACCCGCAAAAAAAAACGACGAATTTTTTTTTTATTCGTTTTTTAAATTAAAAAATTGCGTCTTTTGAACGATTTCAACGATGTAAAATGCTTGAAAATGCTTATTTTAGCAAAACAGCACGTTTTTAGCTTTAATCTGCGTTTTTAACGCGTAAAACAGCATAAAAAAGACGAATTTTTTTTTATTCGTTTTTATTAATATTGCTTCAATTTGAACGATTTCAACTATATAAAATGCTTAAAATGCTTATTTTAGCAAAACAGCACGTTT
Organism: Dalotia coriaria; assembly: GCF_025399875.1. Lineage (NCBI taxonomy): Eukaryota > Metazoa > Arthropoda > Insecta > Coleoptera > Staphylinidae > Dalotia > Dalotia coriaria. Next base: position 58,785 of record NW_027045703.1, read on the forward strand.
TGAGCTTTATTCTGCGTTTTAACGCGTAAAACAGCATAAAACGACGAAATTTTATTATTCGTTTTTATTAATATTGCGTCTATTTGAACGATTTCAACGATCTAAAATGCTTGAAAATGCTTATTTTAGCAAAACAGCACGTTTTGAGCTTTTAATCTGCGTTTTAACGCGTAAAACAGCATAAAATGACGAATTTTTATTCTTTCGTTTTATTAATATTGCTTCTATTTAAACGATTTCAACGATCTAAAATGCTTGAAAATGCTTATTTTAGCAAAACAGCACGTTTTGAGCTTTTAATCTGCGTTTTAACGCGTAAAACAGCATAAAAACGACGAAATTTTTATTATTCGCTTTTTATTAATATTGCTTCTATTTGAACGATTTCAACGATCTAAAATGCTTGAAAATGCTTATTTTAGCAAAACAGCACGTTTTGAGCTTTAATCTCTGCGTTTTAGCGTAAAACAGCATAAAACGACGAATTTTTTATTATCGTTTTATTAATATTGCGTCTATTTGAACGATTTCAACGATCTAAAATGCTTGAAAATGCTTATTTTAGCAAAACAGCACGTTTTGAGCTTTTAATCGCGTTTTAACGCGTAAAACAGCATAAAAACGACGAAATTTTTATTATTCGTTTTATTAATATTGCGTCTATTTGAACTGATTTCAACGATCTAAAATGCTTGAAAATGCTTATTTTAGCAAAACAGCACGTTTTGAGCTTTAATCTGCGTTTTAACGCGTAAAACAGCATAAAAACGACGAATTTTTATTATCGTTTTATTAATATTGCTTCTATTTGAACGATTTCAACGATCCAAAATGCTTGAAAATGCTTATTTTAGCAAAACAGCACGTTTTGAGCTTTAATCTGCGTTTTAACGCGTAAAACAGCATAAAAACGACGAATTTTTATTATTCGTTTTTTATTAATATTGCGTCTATTTGAACGATTTCAACGATCTAAAATGCTTGAAAATGCTTATTTTAGCAAAAACAGCACGTTTTGAGCTTTATTCTGCGTTTTAACGCGTAAAACAGCATAAAAACGACGAAATTTTATTATTCGTTTTTATTAATATTGCGTCATTTGAACGATTTCAACGATCTAAAATGCTTGAAATGCTTATTTTAGCAAACAAACACGTTTTGAGCTTTTAATCTGCGTTTTTAACGCGTAAAAACAGCATAAAAAAGACGAATTTTTTATTATTCGTTTTATTATTTGCTTCTATTTAAACGATTTCAACGATCTAAAAAAGCTTGAAAATGCTTATTTTAGCAAAACAGCACGTTTTGAGCTTTAATCTGCGTTTTAACGCGTAAACAGCATAAAAACGACGAAATTTTTATTATTCGTTTTTATTAATATTGCTTCTATTTGGAACGATTTCAACGATCTAAAAGGCTTTGAAAATGCTTATTTTTAGCAAAACAACACGTTTTGAGCTTTTAATCTGCGTTTTAACGCGTAAAACAGCATAAAACGACGAATTTTTATTATTCGTTTTTATTATTGCGTCTATTTGAACGATTTCAACGATCTAAAATGCTTGAAAATGCTTATTTTAGCAAAACAGCACGTTTTGAGCTTTAATCATCGTTTTAACGCGTAAAACAGCATAAAACGACGAAATTTTATTATTCGTTTTATTAATATGCGTCTATTTGAACGATTTCAACGATTTAAAATGCTGAAATGCTTATTTTAGCAAACAGCACGTTTTGAGTTTAATCGCGTTTTAACGCGTAAACAGCATATTTTATTATTCGTTTTTATTAATATTGCGTCTTTTGAACGATTTCAACGATCTAAAATGCTTGAAAATGCTTATTTTAGCAAAACAGCACGTTTTGAGTTTATTCTGCGTTTTAACGCGTAAAACAAGCATAAAAACGACGAAATTTTTATTATTCGTTTTTATTTTCATTGCGTCCATTTGAACGATTTCAACGATCTAAAATGCTGGAAAATGCTTATTTTAGCAAAACAGCACGTTTTGAGCTTTAATCTGCGTTTTAACGCGTAAACAAGCATAAAAACGACGAATTTTTATTATCGTTTTATTAATATTGCTTCTATTTGAACGATTTCAACGATCTAAAATGCTTTGAAAATGCTTATTTTAAGCAAAACAGCACGTTTTGAGCTTTAATCTGCGTTTTAACGCGTAAAACAGCATAAAACGACGAATTTTTATTATTCGTTTTTTTAATATTGCTTCTATTTAACGATTTCAACAATCTAAAATGCTTGAAAATGCTTTATTTTAGCAAAACAGCACGTTTTGAGCTTTAATCTGCGTTTTAACGCGTAAAACAGCATAAAACGACGAATTTTTTATTATTCGTTTTTATTAATATTGCGTCTATTTGAACGATTTCTAACGATCTAAAATGCTTGAAAATGCTTATTTTAGCAAAAACAGCACGTTTTGAGTTTAATCTGCGTTTTAACGCGTAAAAGGCATAAAACGACAATTTTTTATTTCGTTTTATTAATATTGCTTCAATTTGAACGATTTCAACGATCTAAAATGCTTGAAAAATGCTTATTTTAGCAAAACAGCACGCTTTTGAGCTTTATTCTGCGTTTTAACGCGTAAAACAGCATAAAAACGACGAAATTTTTATTATTCGTTTTTTACAATATTGCGTCCTATTTGAACGATTTCAACGATCTAAAATGCTTGAAAAATGCTTATTTTAGCAAACAGCACGTTTTGAGCTTTAATCTGCGTTTTAACGCGAAACAGCCTAAAAATGACAATTTTTTTTATTATTCGTTTTTTGCGAATAATGCTTCTATTTTAAACGATTTCAACGATCTAAAATGCTTGAAAAATGTTATTTTAGCAAAACAGCACGTTTTGAGTTTTAATCTGCGTTTTAACGCGTAAAACAGCATAAAAACGACGAATTTTTATTATTCATTTTTATTAATATTGCTTCTATTTGAACGATTTCAACGATCTAAAATGCTTGAAAATGTTATTTTAGCAAAACAGCACGTTTGAGCTTTTAATCTGCGTTTTAACGCGTAAAACAGCATAAAACGACGAAATTTTTATTATTCGTTTTTATTAATATTGCGTCTATTTGAACGATTTCAACGATCAAAATGCTTGAAAATGCTTTTATTTTAAAACAAAACAGCACGTTTGAGCTTTTATTTTGCGTTTTAACGCGTAAAACAGCATAAAAACGACGAATTTTTTTTTATTCGTTTTATTTTATTGCGTCTATTTGAACGATTTCAACGATCTAAAATGCTTGAAAATGCTTATTTTAGCAAAACAGAAGTTTTGAGTTTTTAAACTGCGTTTAACGCGTAAACAGCATAAAAACGACGAATTTTTTTATTCGTTTTTATTAATATTGCTTCTATTTAAACGATTTCCACGATCTAAAAATGCTTGAAAAAAGCTTATTTTAGCAAAACAGCACGTTTTGAGCTTTAATCTGCGTTTTTAAAGCGTAAAACAGCATAAAAAAAGACGAAATTTTTTATTATTCGTTTTTTTTAATATTGTTTTTATTTGAACGGGTTTCAATGGGTTAAAATGCTTGAAAATGTTTTTTTTAGCAAAACAAAAAAAGTTTTGAGCTTTTTTAAACTGCGTTTTAACCCTAAAACAGCATAAAAAAAGACGAATTTTTTTTTATTTGTTTTTATTAATATTGCGTCTATTTTAGTTGATTTTAAATGATCTTTTTTAAAAAAGCTTTTATTTTAGCAAAAATTAAGTTTTGAGCTTTTAAACTGCGTTTTAACGCGTAAAACAAAACATAAAAAAGACGAATTTTTTATTATTGGGTTTTTTTTAATATTGCTTTCTATTTGAACGATTTCAACGATCTAAAAAAAGCTTGAAAATGCTTATTTTGAAAAAGCACGTTTTGAGTTTTTAAACTGCGTTTTTAAACCCCCAAAAACAGCATAAAAACGACGAAATTTTTTATTATTCGTTTTTATTAATATTGCGTCTATTTGAACGATTTCAACGATCTAAAAAAAGCTTGAAAATGCTTATTTTAGAAAACAGCACGTTTTGAGTTTTTTTCTGCGTTTTAACGCGTAAAACAGCATAAAAACGACGAAATTTTTATTATTCGTTTTTATTAATATTGCTCTATTTGAACGATTTCAACGATCTAAAATGCTTGAAAATGCTTATTTTAGCAAAACAGCACGTTTTGAGCTTTAATCTGCGTTTTAACGCGTAAAACAGCATAAAAACGACGAAATTTTTATTATTCGTTTTTTTTAATATTGCGTCTATTTGAAAAAGGGTTTCAACGATCTAAAATGCTTTAAAATGCTTATTTTGCAAAAAAAGCACGTTTTGGCTTTAATCTGCGTTTTAACGCGTAAAACAGCATAAAAAAAGACAAATTTTTTTATTCGTTTTTTTTTAAAATTGCTTCTATTTGAACGATTTCAACGATCCAAAATGCTTGAAAAAAGCTTTTTTTTAGCAAAAACAGCACGTTTTGAGTTTTTTTAAACTGCGTTTTAACGCGTAAAAAAAAGCATAAAAAAAGAAAAAATTTTTTTTATTCGTTTTTTTAATATTTCGTCTATTTGAACGATTTTAACGATCTAAAAAAGCCCGGGAAAAAGCTTATTTTGCAAAACAGCACGTTTTTAGCTTTTTTCTGCGTTTTAACGCGTAAAACAGCATAAAACGACGAAAAATTTTTATTATTTTGTTTTTATTTTTTTTGCGTCTATTTGAAAAGATTTCAACGATCAAAAAATGCTTGAAAATGCTTATTTTAAAACAAAACCGCACGTTTTGAGTTTTAACCCCCGTTTTTTCCCTAAAAAAGCATAAAACGACGAATTTTTTTTTTATTGGTTTTTTTTTAATATTGTTTTATTTGAACGATTTCAACGATCTAAAATGCTTGAAAATGCTTATTTTAGCAAAACAGCACATTTTGGGGCTTTTTAAACTGCGTTTTGACCCCGCATAAAAACGACGAAATTTTATTATTCGTTTTTATTAATATTTCGTCTATTTTAACGGGTTTCAACGATCTAAAAATGCTTGAAAATGCTTATTTTAGCAAAACAGCACGTTTTTAGGAATTTAAACTGCGTTTTAAAGCAAAACAAAAATAAAATGACGAATTTTTTTTTATTTTGTTTTTTTTTAATATTGTTTATTTAAAAAGATTTCCCCCAAAGATTCTAAAATGCCGAAAATGGTTTTTTTTAGCAAAACAGCACGTTTTGAAAACTTTTAAACTGCGTTTTAACGCGTAAAACAGCATAAATACGACGAAATTTTTATTATTCGTTTTTTTTAATATTGCTTTTATTTGAACGATTTCAACGATCTAAAAATGCTTGAAAATGCTTATTTTTGCAAAAAAAAAGCACGTTTTGCTTTTAAACTGCGTTTTAACCCCCTAAAACAGCATGACGAATTTTTTTATTCGTTTTTTTTTAATATTGCGTCTATTTGGGAAAGATTTCAACGATCTAAAAAAGCTAGAAAATGCTTATTTTAGCAAAACAGCACGGTTTGAGCTTTAATCAGCGTTTTAACGCGTAAAAAAGCATAAAAACGACGAAATTTTATTATTCGTTTTTTTTTAATATTGCTTCTATTTGGGAAAGATTTCAACGATCTAAAATGCTTGAAAAAAGCTTATTTTAAAAAAAGCACGTTTTGGTTTTAATCTGCGTTTTTAACGCGTAAAACAGCATAAAAAAGACGAATTTTTTTTTTATTCGTTTTTTTAATTTTTGCTTTCTATTTGAACGATTTCAACAACCCAAAAAAGCTTGAAAAGCTTTTTTTAGCAAAACAGCACGTTTTGAGCTTTTAAACTGCGTTTTAACCCCCGTAAAACAGCATAAAAAAAGACGAATTTTTTTTTATTTGTTTTTTATTAATATTGCGTCCATTTAAAAGATTTCAACGATCTTAAAAAGCTTGAAAAAAAGCTTATTTTGCAAAAAAAAAAAAGCATGTTTTTAGTTTTTATTCTGCGTTTTTTAACCCTAAAACAAAAAACGACAAAAATTTTTTTTATTCGCTTTTTTAAAAATTTTGGGCTATTTGAACGATTTCAACGATCTAAAAAAGCTTTGAAAATGCTTTTTTTTAGCAAAAACAGCACGTTTTGAGCTTTTAATCTGCGTTTTAACGCGTAAAACAGCATAAAAAAGAGAATTTTTATTATTCGTTTTTTTTTAATATTGCTTCCCCTTTGGAAAAGATTTTTAACGGGTCTAAAAAAAGTTTGAAAATGTTTTTTTTCGAAAAAGAAAGTTTTTAGCTTTTTTTCTGCGTTTTAACCCCCGTAAAACAGCATAAAACGACGAAATTTTTATTATTCCCTTTTTATTTAGGGGTCTATTTTAACGATTTCAACGATTTTAAAAAAGCTTGAAAATGCTTATTTTTTGCAAAACAGTACGTTTTGAGCTTTAATCCGGTTAACCCCAAAACAGCAAAAAATGACGAAATTTTTTTTTTTTCGTTTTTTTTAAAAATTTCTTTCTATTTAAACGATTTCCACGATCTAAAAAAAGCTTGAAAATGTTATTTTAGCAAAACAGCACGTTTTGAGATTTAATCTGCGTTTTAACGCGTAAAACAGCATAAAAACGACGAAATTTTTATTATTCGTTTTTATTTTTTTTGCGTCATTTGAACGATTTCAACGATCTAAAATGCTTGAAAATGCTTATTTTGCAAAACAGCACGTTTTGAGCTTTTAATCTGCGTTTTAACGCGTAAACAGCATAAAAACGACGAAATTTTTATTATTCGTTTTTATTAATATTGCGTCTATTTGAACGATTTCAACGATCTAAAAATGCTTGAAAATGCTTATTTTAGCAAAACAGCACGTTTTGAGCTTTAATCTGCGTTTTAACGCGTAAAACAGCATAAAAACGACGAATTTTATTATTCGTTTTTATATATTGCTTCTATTTGAACGATTTCACGATCTAAAATGCTTGAAAATGCTTATTTTAGCAAAACAGCACGTTTTGAGCTTTAATCTGCGTTTTAACGCGTAAAACAGCATAAAAACGACGAAATTTTTATTATTCGTTTTTATTTTATTGCGTCTATTTGAACGATTTCAACGATCAAAATGCTTGAAAATGCTTATTTTAGCAAAACTGCACGTTTTGAGTTTTAATCTGCGTTTTAACGCGTAAAACAGCATAAAAACGACGAATTTTTTATTATGGTTTTTATTAATATTGCTTCTATTTGAACGATTTCAACGATCTAAAATGCTTGAAAATGCTTATTTTAGCAAAACAGCACATTTTGAGTTTTAATCTGCGTTTTGACGCGTAAAACAGCATAAAAACGACGAAATTTTTATTATTCGTTTTTATTAATATTGCGTCTATTTGAACGATTTCAACGATCTAAAAATGGTTGAAAATGCTTATTTTAGCAAAACAGCACGTTTTGAGCATTAATCTGCGTTTTAACGCGTAAACAGCATAAAACGACGAAATTTTTATTATTCGTTTTTATTAATATTGCTCTATTTGAACGATTTCAACGATCTAAAATGCTTGAAAATGCTTATTTTAGCAAAACAGCATCGTTTTGAGTTTAATCTGCGTTTTAACGCGTAAAACAGCATAAATACGACGAAATTTTTATTATTCGTTTTTATTAATATTGCTTTATTTGAACGATTTCAACGATCTAAAATGCTTGAAAATGCTTTATTTTAGCAAAACAGCACGTTTTGAGCTTTAATCTGCGTTTTAACGCGTAAACAGCATAAAAACGACGAAATTTTTGTTATTCGTTTTTATTAATATTGCGTCTATTTGAACGATTTCAACGATCTAAAATGCTTGAAAATGCTTATTTTAGCAAAACAGCATCGTTTTGAGCTTTATTCTGCGTTTTAACGCGTAAAAACAGCATAAAAACGACGAAATTTTTATTATTCGTTTTTATTTTATTGTCATTTGAACGATTTCAACGATCAAAAATGCTTTGAAAATGCTTATTTTAGCAAAACTGCACGTTTTGAGCTTTAATCTGCGTTTTAACGCGAAAACAGCTAAAAACGACGAATTTTTATTATTGGTTTTTATTAATATTGCTTCTATTTGAACGATTTCAACGATCTAAAAATGCTTGAAAATGCTTATTTTAGCAAAACTGCATCATTTTGAGCTTTAATCTGCGTTTTAACGCGTAAAACAGCATAAAACGACGAATTTTTATTATTCGTTTTTATTAATATTGCTTCTATTTGAAACGATTTCAACGATCTAAAATGCTTGAAAATGCTTATTTTAGCAAAACAGCACGTTTTGAGTCTTTAATCTGCGTTTTAACGCGTAAACAGCATAAAAAACGACGAATTTTTATTATTCGTTTTTATTAATATTGCTTCTATTTGAACGATTTCAACGATCTAAAATGTTGAAAATGCTTATTTTAGCAAAACAGCACGTTTTGAGCTTAATCTGCGTTTTAACGCGTAAAACAGCATAAAACGACGAAATTTTATTATTCGTTTTATTAATATTGCGTCTATTTGAACGATTTCAACGATCTAAAATGCTTGAAAATGCTTATTTTAGCAAAACAGCACGTTTTTAGTTTATTTTGCGTTTTAACGCGTAAAAAAAGCATAAAAACGACGAAATTTTTTTTTTCGCTTTTATTAATATTGCGTCTATTTGAACGATTTCAACGATCTAAAAAAAGTTGAAAATGCTTATTTTAGCAAAAAAAAGCACGTTTTGAGCTTTAATCTGCGTTTTGCGTAAAACAGCATAAAAAAAGACGAATTTTTTTTTATTCGTTTTTTTTTAATTTGCTTTAATTTTAACGATTTCAACGATCTTGCTTGAAAATGCTTATTTTTGCAAAACAGCACGTTTTTAGCTTTATTCTGCGTTTTAACGCGTAAAACAGCATAAAACGACGAAATTTTTATTATTGTTTTTTTTAAATTGCGTCTATTTGAACGATTTCAACGATCTAAAATGCTTGAAAATGCTTATTTTAGAAAACAGTACGTTTGAGCTTTTCTTTTCGTTTTAACGCGCAAAAAAAACATAAAATGACGAATTTTTTATTATTCGTTTTTATTAATATTGCTTCTATTTAAAAAGATTTACGATCTAAAATGTTGAAAATGTTATTTTAGCAAAAAAAAGCACGTTTTGAGATTTAATCTGCGTTTTTAAAGCGAAAAAAGCAAAAAAAGAGAAATTTTTTTTTATTGTTTTTTTTAATATTGCTTCTATTTGAACGATTTCAACGATCTAAAAAAGCTTGAAAATGCATTTTAAAACAAAAAAGTTTTGAGCTTTAATCTGCGTTTTAACGCGTAAAACAGCATAAATACGACGAAATTTTTATTATTTGTTTTTTTTTAATATTGCGTCTATTTGAACGATTTCAAAATCTTAAATGCTTGAAAATGCTTTTTTTTGCAAAAAAGCATGTTTTTAGTTTTATTCTGCGTTTTGACGCGTAAAACAGCAAAAAAAGACGAAATTTTTATTATTCGTTTTTTTTTAATATTTCTATTTGAACGATTTCAACGATCTAAAATGCGAAAAAGTTTTTTTTAGCAAAACAGCACGTTTTTACTTTTTGCTTTTTAACCCTAAAACAGCATAAAACGACGAATTTTTATTATTTGTTTTATTAATATTTTTGGTCTTTTGAACATTTCAACGATCTAAAATGCTTGAAAATGCTTATTTTGCAAAACAGCACGTTTTGAGCTTTTTAAACCCGTTTTTAAAGCGTAAAACAGCATAAAAATGACGAATTTTTTATTATTCGTTTTATTAATAGTTTATTTGAACGATTTCAACGATCTAAAAAAGCTTGAAAATGCTTATTTTGCAAAAAAGGTTTTTAGAAAACTGCGAACCCGAAACGCATCACGAAATTTTTATTATTCGTTTTTATTAATATTGCGTCTATTTGAAATTTCAACGATCAAAAAAGCGAAAAACTTATTTTAGCAAAACAGCACGTTTTGAGCTTTATTCTGCGTTTTAACGCGTAAAACACATAAAAAAGACAAATTTTTTTTTTTTCGTTTTTTTTTTTTTATTGCGTCTATTTGAACGATTTTAACGATCAAAATGCTTGAAAATGCTTATTTTTGCAAAACAGCCCTTTTTAGCTTTTAATCTGCGTTTTAATGCGTAAAACGCCTAAAACGACGAATTTTTTTAAATTTGTTTTTATTAATATTTTCTGGAACGATTTCAACGATCAAAATGTTTTAAAAAAACATTTTGCAAAAACCGTTTGAGCTTTAATCTCGTTTTGACGCGTAAAACGCATAAAACGACGTTTTTTTTATTGTTTTTATTAAAATTTTCGTCTATTTGAACGATTTCAACGATCTAAAATGCTTGAAAATGCTTATTTTAGCAAAACAGCACGTTTTGAGCTTTAATCTGCGTTTTTAACGCGTAAAACAGCATAAACGACGAAATTTTTATTATTCGTTTTTATTAATATTGCGTCTATTGTGAACGATTTCAACGATCTAAAAATGCTTGAAAATGCTTATTTTATAAAAACGAAAGCACGTTTTTGAGCTTTTAATCTGCGTTTTAACGCGTAAAACAGCATAAAACGACGAATTTTTTATTATTCGTTTTTTTTGTTAATATTTGCTTCTATTTGAACGTTCAACGATCTAAAATGCTTGAAAATGCTTATTTTAGCAAAACGGCGTTTTGAGCTTTAATCTGCGTTTTAACGCGTAAAACAGCATAAAAACGACGAAATTTTTATTGTTCGTTTTTATTTTTGTACGTCTATTTGAAGACGATTTCAGCGATCAAAAATGCTTGAAAATGCTTATTTTAGCAAAACTGCACGTTTGAGCTTTGTCTGCGTTTTAACGCGTAAAACAGCATAAAAGCGACGAATTTTTATTATTGGTTTTTTAAAATTCCCCGTCTTTTGAACGATTTCAACGATCTAAAATCAGAAAATGCTTATTTTAGCAAAAAAAAGCACGGTTTGAGCTTTTAAACAGCGTTTTAACGCGTAAAACAACATAAAAACGACAAAATTTTTTTTATTCGTTTTTATTAATAATTCTTCTATTTGAACGATTTCAACGATCTAAAAACCCTTTAAAATGCTTATTTTTCAAAACAGCACGTTTTTTAGCTTTTAAACCCGCGTTTTAACGCGTAAAAAAAGCATAAAACGACGAATTTTTATTATTCGTTTTTTTTAATATTGCTTCTATTTGAACGGGTTTCAACAATCAAAAAGCTTGAAAATGTTATTTTAGCAAAAAAGCACGTTTTTGGGTTTCATCTGCGTTTTTTAAAGCGTAAAACGCTTTTAAAAAAAGAATTTTTTTTTATTTGTTTTTATTAATATTGCGTCTATTTAAGCCCAAAGATCTAAAATGCTTGAAAATGTTTTTTTTAAAAACAGCACGTTTTTAGCTTTAACGGTTTTTTAAAGCAAAACAGCTTTTTAAAAAAAGAGAATTTTTTTTTATTCGTTTTTTTTTTAATATTGCTTCAATTTGAACATTTTAACGATATTAAAACTTGAAAATGCTTATTTTAAACAAAACAGCACGTTTTTTAGCTTTATTCCCCGCGTTTTAACGCGTAAAACAGCATAAAACGACGAAATTTTTTTTATTCGTTTTTTTTTTAATATTGCGTCTATTTGAACAAATTTTAACGATCAAAATGCTTTAAAATGCTTTTTTTTATTTAAAAAAGCACGTTTTGAGCTTTAATCTGCGTTTTTTAAAGCAAACCGCAAAAAAGAGGAATTTTTTTTTATTCGTTTTTTATTAATATTTTCTATTTAAACATTTCCCAAAGATCTAAAATGCTTGAAAATGTTTTTTTAGCAAACAGCCTTTTGAGCTTTAATCTGCGTTTTAACGCTAAAAAAGCATAAAAAAGGCAAATTTTTTTTTATTCGTTTTTTTTTAATATTGCTTCTTTTGAACGATTTCCCAAAGATCCCCAAAACGAAAATGCTTATTTTGCCAGCACGTTTTTTTCTTTAATCTTTTTTTAACGCGTAAGACAGGCCCAAAAAAGACAAAATTTTTTTTTATTCGGGTTTTTTTTTAATATTGGGGGCCTTTTTTGAACGATTTCAACGCGATCTAAAAAAGCTTTTAAAATGCTTTTTTTTAAACAAAAAAGGGACGTTTTTTAGCAATTTAAACGTTTTTTAACGCGGGAAAACAGCAAAAACGACAAATTTATATTTTTCGTTTTTTTTTTAATATTGGGCTATTTGAAAAGATTTCAACATCTTTCTTGAAAATGCTTATTTTAGCAAAACGAAAGTTTTATTTTTAACTGGTTTTAACGCGTAAAACAGCAAAAAAAGAGAATTTTTATTATTCGTTTTTTTTTTAATATTCTTTTATTTTTAACGATTTCCCAAATATCTAAAAGCTTTGGAAAAACTTATTTTTCAAAACAGCACGTTTTTAGCTTTAATCTGCGTTTTAACGCGTAAAAAAAACATAAAAAAGACGAAATTTTTATTATTCGTTTTTTTTAATATTGCGTCTATTTGAACGATTTCGACGATCTAAAAAGCTTGAAAATGCTTATTTTAGCAAAACAGCACGTTTTGAGTTTTTAAACCGTTTTAACGCGTAAAACAGCATAAAAACGACGATTTTTTTATTATTCGTTTTAAATATTGCTCTATTTGAACGATTTCAACGACTATATGCTTGAAAATGCTTATTTTAGCAAAACAGCACGTTTTGAGCTTTTTTTCCCGCGTTTTAACGCGTAAAACAGCATAAAAACGACGAAATTTTTATTATTCGTTTTTATTTTTTTTGCGTCTATTTGAACGATTTCAACGATCTAAATGCTTGAAAATGCTTATTTTAGCAAAACAGCACGTTTTGAGCTTTTTAAACTGCGTTTTTAAAGCGTAAAACAGCATAAAAACGACGAATTTTTATTATTCGTTTTTATTAAAACGCTTCTATTTGAACGATTTCAACGATCTAAAATGCTTGAAAAAAGCTTATTTTAGCAAAACAGCACGTTTTAAGCTTTAATCTGCGTTTTAACGCGTAAAACAAAACATAAAACGACGAAATTTTATTATTCGTTTTTATTAATTGCGTCTATTTGAACGATTTCAACGATCTAAAATGCTTGAAAATGCTTATTTTAGCAAACAGCACGTTTTGAGCTTAATCTGCGTTTTAACGCGTAAAACAAAAAAAACGACGAATTTTTATTATTCGTTCTTTATTAATATTGCTTCTATTTGAACGATTTCAACGATCTAAAATGCTTGAAAATGCTTATTTTAGCAAAACAGACGTTTGGAGCTTTTTAAACTGCATTTTAACCCTAAAACAGCATAAAAACGACGAATTTTTATTATTCGTTTTTATTAATATTGCTTCTATTTGAACGATTTCAACAATCTAAAATGCTTGAAAATGCTTATTTTAGCAAAACAGCACGTTTTGAGCTTTATTCTGCGTTTAACGCGTAAAACAGCATAAAACGACGAAATTTTATTATTCGTTTTTATTAATATTGCGTCTATTTGAACGTTTTCAACGATCTAAAATGCTTGAAAATGCTTATTTTAGCAAAAACACGTTTTGAGCTTTAATCTGCGTTTTAACGCGTAAAACAGCATATAAAATGACGATTTTTTATTATTCGTTTTTATAATATTGCTTTTATTTAAACGATTTCAACGATCTAAAATGCTTGAAAATGCTTATTTTAGCAAAACAGCACGTTTTGAGCTTTAATCTGCGTTTTAACGCGTAAAACAGCATAAAACGACGAAATTTTTATTATTCGTTTTATTAATATTGCGTCTTTTGAACGATTTCAACGATCTAAAATGCTGGAAAATGCTTATTTTAGCAAAACAGCACGTTTTGAGCTTAATCTGCGTTTTAACGCGTAAAACAGCATAAAACGACGAATTTTTTATTATTCGTTTTTATTAATATTGCTTCTATTTGAACGATTTCAACGATCTAAAATGCTTGAAAATGCTTATTTTAGCAAAACAGCACGTTTTGAGCTAATCTGCGTTTTAACGCGTAAAACAGCTAAAACGACGAAATTTTTATTATTCGTTTTATTAATATTGCGTCTATTTGAACGATTTCAACGATCTAAAATGCTTGAATATGCTTATTTTAGCAAACAGCACGTTTTGAGCTTTATTCTGCGTTTTAACGCGTAAAACAGCATAAAAACGACGAAATTTTTATTATTCGTTTTTATTTTTATTGCGTCTATTTGAACGATTTCAACGATCTAAAATGCTTGAAAATGTTTATTTTGAACAAAACAGCACGTTTTGAAGCTTTAATCTGCGTTTTAACGCGTAAAACACATAAAAACGACGAATTTTTATTATTCGTTTTTATTAATATTGCTTCTATTTGAACGATTTCAACGATCTAAAATGCTTGAAAATGCTTATTTTAGCAAAACAGCACGTTTGAGCTTTAATCTGCGTTTGACGCGTAAAACAGCATAAAAAGACGAATTTTTATTATTCGTTTTATTAATATTGCTTCTATTTGAAACGATTTCAACGATCTAAAATGCTTGAAAATGCTTATTTTAGCAAAACAGCACCTTTGAGCTTTAATCTGCGTTTTGACGCGTAAAACAGCATAAAAAAAACAGAAATTTTATTATTCGTTTTTATTAATATTGCGTCTATTTGAACGAGATTCAACGATCTAAAATGCTTGAAAATGCTTATTTTAGCAAAACAGCACGTTTTGAGCTTTAATCTGCGATTAACGCGTAAAACAGCATAAAAACGACGAATTTTTATTATTCGTTTTTATTAATATAGCTTCTTTTGAACGATTTCAACGATCTAAAATGCTTGAAAATGCTTATTTTAGCAAAACAGCACGTTTTGAGCTTTAATCTGCGTTTTAACGCCGTAAAACAGCATAAAACGACGAATTTTTATTATTCGTTTTTATTAATATTGCGTCTATTTGAACGATTTCAACGATCTAAAATGCTTGAAAATGCTTATTTTAGCAAAACAGCACGGTTTGAGCTTTAATCAGCGTTTTAACGCGTAAAACAGCATAAAAAAGACGAAATTTTTATTATTCGTTTTTATTAATATTGCTTCTATTTGAACGATTTCAACGATCTAAAATGCTTGGAAAATGCTTATTTTAGCAAAACTGCACGTTTTGAGCTTTAATCTGCGTTTTAACGCGTAAACAGCATAAAAACGACGAAATTTTTATTATTCGTTTTTATTAATATTGCGTCTATTTGAACGATTTCAACGATCTAAAATGCTTGAAAATGCTTATTTTGCAAAACAGCACGTTTTGAGCTTTAATCAGCGTTTTAACGCGTAAAACAGCATAAAACGACGAAATTTTTATTATTCGTTTTTATTAATATTGCGTCTATTTGAACGATTTCAACGATCTAAAATGCTTGAAAATGCTTATTTTAGCAAAACAGCACGTTTTGAGCTTTAATCTGCGTTTTAACGCGTAAAACAGCATAAAACGACGAAATTTTTATTATTCGTTTTCTATTAATATTGCTTCTATTTGAACGATTTCAACGATCTAAAATGCTTGCCATGCTTATTTTAGCAAAACAGCACGTATTGAGCTTTAATCTGCGTTTTAACGCGTAAAACAGCATAAAAACGACGAAATTTTTATTATTCGTTTTTATTAATATTGCGTCTATTTGAACGATTTCAACGATCTAAAATGCTTGAAAATGCTTATTTTAGCAAAACAGCACGTTTTGAGATTTAATCTGCGTTTTAACGCGTAAAACAGCATAAAACGACGAAATTTATATTATTCGTTTTTTATTAATATTGCTTCTATTTGAACGATTTCAACGATCTAAAATGCTTGAAAATGCTTATTTTAGCAAAACAGCACGTTTTGAGCTTTAATCTGCGTTTTAACGCGTAAAACAGCATAAAACGACGAAATTATTATTATTCTTTTTATTAATATTGCGTCTATTTGAACGATTTCAACGATCTAAAATGCTTGAAAATGCTTATTTTAGCAAAACAGCACGTTTCGAGCTTTTAATCTGCGTTTTAACGCGTAAACAGCATAAAACGAGGAATTTTTTATTATTCGTTTTATTAATATGCGTCTATTTGAACAATTTCAACGATCTAAAATGCTTGAAAATGCTTATTTTAGCAAAACATAACGTTTTGAGCTTTAATCAGCGTTTTAACGCGTAAAACAGCATAAAACGACGAAATTTTTATTATTCGTTTTTATTAATATTGCGTCTATTTGAACAATTTCAACGATCTAAAATGCTTGAAAATGCTTATTTTTAGCAAAACAGCACGTTTTGAGCTTTAATCCACCGTTTTAACGCGTAAAACAGCATAAAACGACGAAATTTTGATTATTCGTTTTTATAAATATTGCGTCTATTTGAACGATTTCAACGATCTAAAATGCTTGAAAATGGTTATTTTAGCAAAACAGCACGTTTTGAGCTTTAATCTGCGTTTTAACGCGTAAAACAGCATAAAACGACGAATTTTTATTATTCGTTTTTATTATTGCTTCTATTTGAACGATTTCGTATTTCAACGATCAAAATGGTTGAAAATGCTTATTTTAGCAAAACAGCACGTTTTGAGCTTTTAATCTGCGTTTAACGCGTAAAACAGCATAAAACGACGAATTTTTATTATTCGTTTTTATTAATATTGCGTCTATTTGAACGATTTCAACGATCTAAAATGCTTGAAAATGCTTATTTTAGCAAAACAGCACGTTTTGAGCTTGAATCTGCGTTTAACGCGTAAAACAGCATAAAAATGACTAATTTTTATTATTCGTTTTTATTAATATTGCTTCTATTTAAACGATTTCAACGATCTAAAATGCTTGAAAATGCTTATTTTAGCAAAACAGCACGTTTTGAGCTTTAATCTGCGTTTAAACGCGTAAAACAGCATAAAAACGACAATTTTTATTATTCGTTTTTATTAATATTGCTTCTATATGAACGTTCAACGATCTAAAATGCTTGAAAATGCTTATTTTAGCAAAACAGCACGTTTTGAGCTTTATTCTGCGTTTTAACGCGTAAAACAAGCATAAAACTGACAAATTTTTATTATTCGTTTTTTATTTTTATTGCGTTCTATTTGAAACGATTTCAACGATCTAAAATGCTTGAAAATGCTTATTTTAGCAAAACAGCACGTTTTGAGCTTTAATCTGCGTTTTAACGCGTAAACAGCATAAAAACGACAATTTTTATTATTCGTTTTATTAATATTGCGTCTATTTGAACAGATTTCAACGATCTAAAATGCTTGAAAATGCTTATTTGAAAACATACGTTTGAGCTTTAATCAGCGTTTTAACGCGTAAAACAGCATAAAACGACGAAATTTTTATTATTCGTTTTTATTAATATTGCGTCTATTCGAACGATTTCAACGATCTAAAATGCTTGAAAATGCTTATTTTAGCAAAACAGCACGTTTTGAGCTTTAATCTGCGTTTTAACGCGTAAAACAGCATAAAACGACAAATTTTTATTATTCGTTTTTTGAATATTGCGTCTATTTGAACAATTTCAACGATCTAAAATGCTTGAAAATGCTTATTTTAGCAAAACAGCACGTTTTGAGCTTTAATCACCGTTTTAACGCGTAAAACAGCATAAAACTGACGAAATTTTGATTATTCGTTTTTATAAATATTGCGTCTATTGAACGATTTCAACGATCTAAAATGCTTGAAAATGGTTATTTTAGCAAAACAGCACGTTTTGAGCTTTAATCTGCGTTTTAACGCGTAAAACAGCATAAAACGACGAATTTTTATTATTCGTTTTTATTATTATTGCTTCTATTTGAACGATTTCAACGATCTAAAATGCTTGAAAATGCTTATTTTAGCAAAACAGCACGTTTTGAGCTTTTAATCTGCGTTTTAACGCGTAAAACAGCATAAAAACGACGAACTTTTATTATTCGTTTTTATTAATATTGCGTCTATTTGAACGATTTCAACCCAAAATTTAAAATGCTTATTTTAGCAAACAGCATTTAGCTTTAATCGGTTTTTAACCTAAAACCATAAAAGCAAAATTTTTTATTTTTAAATTTTTATTCTTATTTCCTTTAACGTTAAAAATTTAAAAAAATTTTTAAAAACAATTTTTTTTCTTTTTAACAAAAAAAACTAAAATTTTTTCATTTTTTTATTTTCTTTTTGCTTTAACGATTAAAACGTTAAAATTTTTTAAAAAAATTTTGACTTTAAGCTCACCTTTTAGTAAAACAATTTTAAAAAAAGAAAATTTTTTTTTTTAAATAGCTACTTTTAATTTTTAAAATGTTTTTTTTAAAAACCACGGTTTAAAATTAAAACGCTTTATAAAAATTTTTTAAAAATTTTTTAATTATTTTTATTATATTGCTTTATTTAAATTTTTAACGATTAAAACTTAAAATCTTATTTTAAAAAAAGTTTTATTGCTGGGTTTTTAACGGGAAAAGCTAAAAGATTTTTTTTTATTTTTTTTTTTAAATTTAAAATTTAAAAAAGCGAAAAGCTTATTTTAGAAAACAGCTTTTGAAGCTTAACTTTAATAAAACCAAAAAAAATAAATTTTTATTATTTCGTTTTATTTAAATTTCCTCTTTAACGTTTAAGTTAAATTTTGAAAAATTTAAACGTTTGAGCTTTAATCTGCGTTTTAACGGAAAAAGCATAAAACGAGAAATTTTTTATTATTTTTTATTTATTATTTGCCATTTAACGATTTAAAGATCTATTTTAAAAAAGGTTTTATTTTAACGCCTTTTGCGTAATAAAAAAAAATAAAAAATTTTTTTATTTTTTTTTTAAGATTTAACGATTAAATTTGAAAATTAATTTTAAAAAATTTTTATTTTTTCGCGAAAAAGCTTTAGCTTTTTTCCGTTTATCGTTAATAAAAACCATTTTAAATTTAAATTAAAATTGTCTTAAAGTTTTTAAAAACAATCTTTTTGAATTGTTTTTTTCCAAAAAAGGTAAACACGTTTTAATAAAATTTTTTTTATTTCTTAAAAAAATTTTTTTTAACACATTTACTTAAAATTTTTTAAAACAGCATTTTATATATCTTTTTATACTTAAAAAAATTTTTATTAAATTTTTTAAATATTTTGAAAACATTTTAGGAAAAAATGTTAGTTTTTGCAAAACCATTTAGCTTTAAC
>NW_027045704.1:0-12500 GCF_025399875.1 Dalotia coriaria
AAAAAATGCTTGAAAATGATTATTTTAGCAAAACAGCAGTTTAAAACAATCTGCGTTTTAACGCGTAAAACAACATAAAAAAGACGAAATTTTTATTATACGTTTTTATTAATATTGCGTCTATTTCGTTTTAACGATCTAAAGGCGAAAAAGATTATTTTAGCAAAAAACACGTTTTGAGCTGTAATTGCGTTTTTTAAAGCGTAAAACAGCATAAAAAAGACGTTTTTTTTTTTTTCGTTTTTATTAATTTGCATCTTTTGAAAGTTTTAACGATCTAAAATGCTTGAAAATAATTATTTTAGCAAAACAGCACGTTTTGAGCTTTTAAACTGCGTTTAAACGCGTAAAACAGCATAAAAACCCCAAATTTTTTATTATTGTTTTTATTAATATTGCTTCTATTTGAACGATTTCAACGATCAAAATGCTTGAAAATGATTATTTTAGCAAAACAACACGTTTTGAGAATCTGCGTTCAAACGCGTAAAAAACATAAAAAAGGAATTTTTTTTTATTCGTTTTTATTAATCGCTTCTATTGGAACGATTTCAACGATCAAAATGCTTAAAATATTATTTTTTGCAAAAAAAGCACGTTTTGAGCTTTAATCGCGTTTTAACGCGTAAAACGCTAAAAACGACGAAATTTTATTATTCGTTTTTTTTTTAATATTGGGCTATTTGAACGATTTCAACAATCAAAAATGCTTGAAAAAGATTATTCTAGCAAAAAAAGCCCTTTTGAGCTTAAATCTGCGTTTTAACGCGTAAAACAGCATAAAAAAGACGAATTTTTTTTTTCGTTTTTATTAATATTGCTTTTATTTGAACGACAACGATCTAAAATACTTGAAAATGATTTTTTAGCAAAAAAGCACGTTTTTAGTTTTAATCTGCGTTTTTAAAGCGTAAAAAAAATAAAAACAATTTTTTTTTTTCGTTTTTATTAAAAATTTTCTTCTATTTGAACGTTTAACGATCTAAAAAAGCTTGAAAATGATTATTTTTTAGCAAAACAGCACGTTTTGAGCTATAATCTGCGTTTTAACCCTAAAACGCATAAAAAAGCAAATTTTTTTTATTCGTTTTTATTAATTTGCGTCTATTTGAAAAATTTCAACGATCTAAAATGCTTGAAAATGATTATTTTTGCAAAACAGCCCTTTTGAGCTTTAATCTGCTTTTAAACGCTAAAAAGCAAAAAGAAAAATTTTTATTATTCGTTTTTATTAATATTGCGTCTTTTAACGATTTCAAAGATCTAGAATGCTTGAAAATGATTATTTTAGCAAAAAATGCACGTTTTGAGCTTTAATCTGCGTTTTAACGCCTAAAAAAGCATAAAAACGGGCGAATTTTTTTTTTTTTTATTAAAAGTTCTTTTGAACGATTTCAAAGATTAAAATGTTGAAAAGATTATTTTGCAAAAAAAGCACGTTTTAGTTTAATCTCGTTTTAACGCGAAAACACATAAACACGGAAAATTTTTATTATTCGTTTTTTTTAAAATTTCTTCTATTTGAACAATTTTAACGATCTAAAATGCTTGAAAATAATTATTTAGCAAAAACAAAGTTTTGAGCTTTTTAAACTGCGTTCAAACGCGTAAAAAAGCATAAAAACGACGAATTTTTATTATTCGTTTTATTAATACTGCTTTTATTGGAACGATTTCAACGATCTAAAATGCTTGAAAATGATTATTTTAGCAAAACAACACGTTTTGAGCTTTAATCTGCGTTTTAACGCGTAAAAAAAGCATAAAAAAGACGAAATTTTTATTATTCGTTTTTATTAATATTGCGTCTATTTGAACGATTTCAACAATCAAAAATGCTTGAAAATGATTATTCTGCAAACAGCACGTTTTTTAGCTTAAATCTGCGTTTTAACGCGTAAAACACATAAAACGACGAATTTTTTTTATTCGTTTTTATTAATATTGCTTCTATTTGAACGATTTCAACGATCTAAAATACTTGAAAATGATAATTTTAGCAAAACAGCACGTTTTGAGCTTTAATCTGCGTTTTAACGCGTAAACAACATAAAAACGACGAATTTTTTTATTCGTTTTTATTAATATTGCTTCTATTTGAACGATTTCAACGATCTAAAAAAGCTTGAAAATGATTATTTTAGCAAAACAGCACGTTTTGAGCTTTTAATCTGCGTTTTAACGCGTAAAACAGCATAAAACGACGAAATTTTATTATTCGTTTTTATTAATATTGCGTCTATTTGAAAGATTTCAACGATCTAAAATGCTTGAAAATGATTATTTTAGCAAAACAGCACGTTTTGAGCTTTAATCTGCTTTTTTAACGCGTAAAAACAGCATAAAAACGACGAAATTTTTATTATTCGTTTTTATTAATATTGCGTCTATTTTAACGTTTCAACGATCTATAATGCTTGAAAATGATAATTTTAGCAAAAAAGCACATTTTTAGCTTTTAATCTGCGTTTTAACACGTAAAACAGCATAAAAACGACCCAAATTTTTTTTATTCGTTTTTCTTAATATTGTTTATTTGAACGATTCAACGATCTAAAATGCTTGAAAATTATTATTTTAGCAAAACAGCATGTTTTGATATAATCTGCGTTTTAACGCGTAAAAAAGCATAAAAACGGACGAAATTTTTATTATTCGTTTTTTATTAATATTGCGTCTATTTGAACGATTTCAACGATATAAAATGCTTGAAAATGATTATTTTGCAAAACAGCATTTTTGAGTTTAATCTGCGTTTTGACGCGTAAAACAGCATAAAACGACGACTTTTTATTATTCGTTTTTATTAATATTGCTTCAATTTGGGAAAGATTTCAACGATCTAAAATGCTTGAAATGATTATTTTAGCAAAAACAGCACGTTTTGAGCTTTAATCTGCGTTTTAACGCGTAAAACAGCATAAACACGGTTTTTTTATTCGTTTTATTAAAATTGCGTCTATTTGAACGATTTAACGATCTAAAAAAGCTTGAAAATGATTATTTTAGCAAAACAGCACGTTTTGAGCTTTAATCGCGTTTTAAACGCGTAAAACAGCATAAAAGCGACGAAATTTTTATTATTTGTTTTTTTTAATATTGCGTCTATTTGAACGATTTCAACGATCTAGAATGGGGAAAATGATTATTTTGGGAAAACAGCACGTTTTGAGTTTTTAAACTGCGTTTTAACGGCGTAAAACAACATTAAAAAAGACGAATTTTTATTATTTTGTTTTATTAATATTGCTTCTATTTGAACGATTTCAAAGATCTAAAAAGCTTGAAAATGATTATTTTACAAACAGCAAGTTTTGAGCTTTAATCTGCGTTTTAACGCGTAAAACGCATAAACACGACGAAATTTTTATTATTCGTTTTTTAATTAAATTTCTTCTATTTGAACAATTTCAACGATCTAAAATGCTTGAAATGATTATTTTAGCAAAACAGCACGTTTTGAGCTTTAATCTGCGTTTTAACGCGTAAAACAGCATAAAACGACGAAAATTTTTTTATTCGCATTTATTTTGCTCTATTTAACTTTCAGGGTCTAAAAATGCTTGAAAGATTATTTTAGCAAAACAGCACGTTTAAAATTTAATCTGCTTTAACGCGTAAAACAGCATAAAAACGACGAAATTTTTTTATTCGTTTTTTTATTAATCGTTTTATTAAAAGATTTAACGGGGTCAAAATGCGAAAATGATTATTTTAGCAAAACAGCACGTTTTAAATTTAATCCCGCTTTAACGCGTAAAACAACATAAAACGACGAAATTTTTTTCGTTTTATTAATACGCTTATTAACGATTTCAACGATCTAAAAGCTTGAAATGATTATTTTAGCAAAACAGCACGTTTTGAGCTTAATCGCGTTTTTCGCGTAAAACAGCATAAAAACGACGAATTTTTATTATTCGTTTTTATTAATATTGCTTCTATTTGAACGATTTCACGATCTAAAATGCTTGAAAATATTATTTTAGCAAAACAGCACGTTTTGAGCTTAATCTGCGTTTAAACGCGTAAAACAGCATAAAACACGAATTTTTATTATTCGTTTTTATTAATATTGCTTCTATTTGAACGATTTCCCCGATCCAAAAAAGGGGAAAATATTATTTTAGCAAAACAGCACGTTTTTAGCTTTAATCTGCGTTTAAACGCGTAAAAACAGCATAAAACGACGAATTTTTATTATTCGTTTTATTAATACGCTTCTATTTGGGAAAGATTTCAACGATCTAAAAATGCTTGAAAATGGTATTTTAGCAAAACAGCACGTTTTGAGCTTTAATCTGCGTTTTAACGCGTAAAACACAAAAAACGACGAATTTTTATTATTCGTTTTTATTAATATTGCTCTATTTGAACGATTTCAACATCAAAATGCTTGAAAATGATTATTTTAGCAAAACAGCACGTTTGAGTTTAAAACTGCGTTTTAACGCGTAAAACAGCATAAAACGACGAATTTTTTTATTCGTTTTTATTAATATTGCTCTATTTGACGATTTCAACATCAAATCTTGAAAAATGATTATTTTAGCAAAACAGCACGTTTTGAGCTTTAATCTGCGTTTTTTCGCGTAAAACAGCATAAAAAGACGAATTTTTTTATTCGTTTTTATTAATATTGCTTCTATTTTGATTTCAACGATCTAAAATGCTTGAAAAAGTTATTTTAGCAAAACAGCACGTTTTGAGTTTAATCTGCGTTTTAACGCGTAAAACAGCATAAAACGACGAAATTTTTTTATTCGTTTTTATTAATATTGCTTTTATTTTAAAGATTTCAACGATCTAAAATGCTTGAAAATGATTATTTTAGGAAAACAGCACGTTTTGAGCTTTAATCTGCGTTTTAAAAGCGTAAAACAGCATAAAACGACGAATTTTTATTATTCGTTTTTATTAATATTGCTTCTATTTGAAACGATCTAAAAAAGCTTGAAAATGATTATTTTAGCAAAACAGCACGTTTTGAGCTTTTTAAACTGCGTTTACGCGTAAAACAGCAAAAACGACGAATTTTATTATTCGTTTTTATTATATTCGTCTTTTGAACGATTTCAACGATCTAAAAAGCTTGAAAATGATTATTTTAGCAAACAGCACGTTTGAGCTTTAATCTGCGTTTTAACCCCGTAAACAGCATAAAAAAGCGAATTTATATTATTCGTTTTTATTAAATTGCTTCTATTTGAACGATTTCAACGATCTAAAATGCTTGAAATGATTATTTTGAAAACAGCACGTTTTGAGGGTTTTTAAACTGCGTTTTAACGCGTAAAACAGCATAAAACGACAAGTTTTATTATTCGTTTTTTTTTAATATTGCGTCTATTTAACGATTTCAACGATCTAAAATGCTTGAAAAAGATTATTTTAGAAAACAGCACTTTGAGCTTTAATCTGCGTTTTAACGCGTAAAACAGCAAAAAACGACCAATTTTTATTATTCGTTTTTTTAATATTGCTTCTATTTGAACGATTTCAACGATCTAAAATGCTTGAAAATTATTATTTTAGCAAAACAGCAGTTTTTGAGCATAATCTGCGAACGCGTAAAAAAAGATAAAAACGACGAATTTTTATTATTTCGTTTTTATTAATATTGCGTCTATTTGAACGATTTCAACGATTAAAATGCTTGAAAATGATTATTTTGCAAAAC
Organism: Dalotia coriaria; assembly: GCF_025399875.1. Classification (NCBI taxonomy): domain Eukaryota; kingdom Metazoa; phylum Arthropoda; class Insecta; order Coleoptera; family Staphylinidae; genus Dalotia; species Dalotia coriaria. The sequence continues at coordinate 5,681 of NW_027045704.1, forward strand.
AGCACGTTTTGAGCTTTAATCTGCGTTTTAAAGCGTAAAACAGCATAAAAAAGACGAATTTTTAAATTTTTCGTTATTTATTTAAAATTTCTTCTATTTGAACAATTTCAATGATCTAAAAAAGCTTGAAAATGATTATTTTTGCAAAAAAGGGACGTTTTTTAGATTTAATCTGCGTTTTAACCGTAAAAACAGCATTTAAAAAACGAAAAATTTTATTATTCGTTTTTATTAATATTGCGTCTATTTGAACGATTTCAACAATCAAAAAAGCTTGAAAATGATTATTTTAGCAAAACAGCACGTTTTGACCTTTAAATCTGCGTTTTAACGCGTAAAACAGCATAAAACGACGAATTTTTTTATTCGTTTTCTATTAATATTGCTTCTATTTGAACGATTTCAACGATCTAAAATACTTGAAAATGATTATTTTAGCAAAACAGCACGTTTTGAGCTTTAATCTGCGTTTTAACGCGTAAAACAGCATAAAAAACGACGAATTTTTATTATTCGTTTTTATTAATATTGCGTCTATTTGAACGATTTAACGATCTAAAATGCTTGAAAATGATATTTTAGCAAAACAGCACGTTTTGAGCTTTAATCTGCGTTTTAACGCGTAAAACAGCATAAAAACGACGAAATTTTTATTATTCGTTTATTTATTAATATTGCAGTCTATTTGAACGATCTAAAATGCTTGAAAATATTATTTTAGCAAAACAGCACGTTTTGAGTTTTAACTGCGTTTTAACGCGTAAAACAGCATAAAAACGACGAAATTTTTATTATTCGTTTTTTATAATATTGCGTCTATTTGAACGATTTCAACGATCTGAAAATGCTTTGAAAATGATTATTTTAGCAAAAACAGCACGTTTTGAGCTTTAATCTGCGTTTTAACGCGTACAAACAGCATAAAAACGACGAATTTTTATTATTCGTTTTTATTAATATTGCTTCTATTTGAACGATTTCAACGATCTAAAATGCTGAAAAATTCGATTTTCAAAACACGTTTTGAGTTAATCTGCTTTTAACTAAACATTTAAAAACGAGAAATTTATTTTTTTTTATTAATAAGTATTTTTGAAACTTTCAACGATCTAAAATGCAAAATAAATTTTATAAAGCTCGTTTTTGATTTAAACTCTTTAAACGTAAACGTTAAAAACGTCGAAATTTTTTTAATCGTTTTATTATAATGCTCTATTTGAAAGATTTCAAGATCTGAAATGTAAAATGTTATTATTGAAAACAGCATTTGATTTCAACTGTTTAAAACTGGGAAACACATTTAAACGAACGAAGTTTTTATTTAATCGTTTTTAATAAATCGCTTTAAAATATCACATTTTAAATTTTTAAATATCTATTATTCAAATCAGCACGTTTTGATAATCTAGTTTTAACAAAACAGCATTTTAGACAATCTGTTATAATTCGTTATAAAATAAAACGCAATTTTTGACATTTAACGATTTTATTAATATTAATGTTATTTTAAAACGTTTAACTTAAATATGCTTAAAATATTATCAGCTAAAACAGCACGTTTTAGACTTTTTATGCGTTTTTAACGTAAAATCATTAAAACGAATTTTTTAAATCGTTTTGAAATATTTGTCTATTGAACGATACAATGATTTAACTGCGTTTTAAACGTTAATAAGCAAAACAGCACGATTTTTATTCAATCTTTTTAAATATACGCATTTAAAACGATTTTAAATCTAATGCTTTGAAAATGATTTTTGAACAATTCAACATTAAATTTAATGATTTAATGTAGAAACAGCATTAAAAATCGACGAATTTAATTCGTTTTTATAAAATCAGCATAAACGATTTCAACGATCTAAAATTTTGAAAATAGTTATTTTAGAAACGATTTCAACGTTTAAAATCGAAATTATTTTACAAAACAGCAAAAAAACGCATTTTATAATTTGTTTTATATGTAATCACAAATACGACGAATTTTAATTGTTGATTTATTTAGCAATAGAACGATTTCAACGATCTAAATGCTTAAAATGATTATTTTAGCTAAAAACGATTTGAGCTTTTAATCTGCGTTTTAAGGTATAACAGCAAATAAACGATTTTGATTAATTTTATTAATATTGCTTCTATTTAAATTTACAGTCTAATTTAATTGCTTTGAAAGATTAATCACAAAACAGCAAGTTTTATTTTAATTCGTTTTTATGATAACGCTAAAACCCAATTTTAATCGTTAAATTAAATTGTTATTTGAGCATTTAACGATTAAAATGCTTTAAAAGTAAAATTTTAGCAAAACAGACGTTTTTTTATCGTTTTATATTGCGCTATTTTAACGATTTCAACGATTTTTAATATTCGTTTTTATAATATTTTCTAAATTTGGATTTAATCTGGTTTAAAATCGCGTGAAAAGATTATTTTAGCGAATAATCGTTTTAGTTTAATCTGTTATACTCGTTAACAGCATAATACAACGAATTTAAAATTTTAAAATAATTATTTTAAACATAGACGTTTTTTAATGCGTTTAACGTAAACAGCATGAAAAAAATTTTAAATACGTTTTTTATTAATCTGCTTTTAACGATTTAACGATCTAAAAGCGAAAATTTTATTAAAAAACCGTTTTGTTCTTTAATCTCTTCAACGCGTAAAAGCATAAAAACGACGATTTTTATTATCATATTACAACGTTTTGGAGCTTTATTGTTACCGTAAATGAAAATGATATTAACACAATTTTTATTATGTTTTTATTATATTGTTATTTTAACTTTAAACGATTAAAAGCGAAATTATTATTTAGCAAAAAGCATTTTATTTTGAACGTTTAAACGCGTAAAACATTAAAAAAATTTTTATTATTCGTTTTATTAATATTCGTTTTAACGTAAAACAATCAAAATGCTTTTGAAATATTTTTTGCAAAAATTACGTTTTAGCTTTAATCTGCATTTAAACGACGAAAAAGCTAAAACGCATTTTTTATAAACAGTTTTATTTAATTTGCTTTTAACGCGTAAAAACTAAAATTGAAATTTTATTATTAGCAAAAATCACGTTTTTACTTTTTAATCTGATTTAACGTAAAAGCTTAAAATGATATTTTAAACACGTTTTATTAATACTTTTTGAAGCTTAAAAGATAAAAGCGAAATTTATTATTTAAAATACGTTTTGACTTTTTGAGTTTAACGGTAAAAGCTTAAAAATGATTTTTTAATTCGCTTTTTATTTGCTTTTTGAACGCGTTTTAAACGAAAAAACTTGAAATTTTTATTATTAGCAAAACAGCACTTTGACTTTAATCTGCGTTTAACGCGATAAAAATGCTTAAAACGATATTTTTATAACGTTTTTATTAATATTGCTTCTTTGAACGTTTAACGATCTGAATGCTGTAAAATGATTATTTTAAAAAACGCACGTTTTGAGTTTTTAATCTGCGTTTTAGAAACATTAAAACTCAAAATGCTTTGAATATTATTTTTATAAATCGTCGTTTTGAGCTTATTTACGTTTAAACGCTTAAACAGCATAAAAACAGCACTTTTTATCGTTTATTATATTACGCGTATTTCAGAAGATTTCAACGATCTAAAATGCTTAAATGATTATTTGAAAGAACGTTTTGAGTTTAATCGCGTTTTAAGTAAAACAGCATAAACTAATTTTTTTTTCGTTTTATTATATGCGTTTATTAACGATCTAAAATGCTTGAAAATGATTATTTTAGCAAAACAGCACGTTTTGAGCCTTTAATCTGCGTTTTAAACGCGTAAACAGCATAAAACGAAGAATTTTTTATTATTCGTTTTTATTAATATTGCTTCTATTTGAACAATTTCAACGATCTAAAATGCTTGAAAATGATTATTTTAGCAAAACAGCACGTTTTGAGCTTTAATCTGCGTTTTAACGCGTAAAACAGCATAAAAACGACGAAATTTTTATTATTCGTTTTTATTAATATTGCGTCTATTTGAACGATTTCAACGATCTAGAGTGCTTGAAAAATGATTATTTTAGCAAAACAGCACGTTTTGAGTTTTAATCTGCGTTTTAACGCGTAAAACAGCATAAAAACGACGAATTTTTATTGTTCGTTTTTATTAATATTGTTCTATTTGAACGATTTCAACGATCTAAAATGCTTGAAAATGATTATTTTAGCAAAACAGCACGTTTTGAGCTTTAATCTGCGTTCTAACGCGTAAAACAGCATAAAAACGCGAAATTTTTATTATTTGTTTTTATTAATATTGCGTCTATTTGAACTGATTTCAACGATTTAAAATGCTTGAAAATGAATATTTTAGCAAAACAGCACGTTTTGAGCTTTAATCTGCGTTTTAACGCGTAAAACAGCATAAAACAAAGTAAGTTTTATTATTCGTTTTTATTAATATTGCGTCTATTTGAACGATCTAAAATGCTTGAAAATGATTATTTTAGCAAAACAGCACGTTTTGAGCTTTAATCTGCGTTTTAACGCGTAAAACTAGCATAAAACGACGAAATTTTTATTACTTGTTTTTATTAATATTGCGTCTATTTGAACGATTTCAACGATCTAAAATGCTTGAAAATGATTATTTTAGCAAAATGGCACGTTTTGAGTTTTTAATCTGCGTTTAACGCGTAAAACAGCATAAAACGACCAATTTTTATTATTCGTTTTTATTAATATTGCTTCTATTTGATCGATTTCAACGATCTAAAAATGCTTGAAAATGATTATTTTAGCAAAACAGCACGTTTTGAGCTTTTTAAACTGCGTTTTAACGCGTAAAACAGCATAAAAACGACAAAATTTTTATTATTCGTTTTTATTAATATTGCGTCTATTTGAACGATTTCAACGATCTAAAATGCTTGAAAATGATAATTTTAGCAAAACAGCACGTTTTGAGCTTTTAATCTGCGTTTTAACGCGTAAAACAGCATAAAAACGTCGAAATTTTTATTATTCGTTTTTATCAATATTGCGTCTATTTGAACGATTTCAACGATCTAAAATGCTTGAAAATGATTATTTAAGCAAAACGGCACGTTTTGAGCTTTAATCTGCGTTTTAACGCGTAAAACAGCATAAAACGACGAAGTTTTTTTATTCGTTTTTATTAAAATTGCGTCTATTTGAACGATTTCAACGATCTAAAATGCTTGAAAATGATTATTTTAGCAAAACAGCACGGTTTGAGTTTAATCTGCGTTTTAACGCGTAAAACAGCATTAAAATGACGAATTTTTATTATTCGTTTTTATTAATATTGCTTCTATTTGAACGATTTCAAAGATCTAAAATGCTTGAAAATGATTATTTTGGCAAAACAGCACGTTTTGAGCTTTAATCTGCGTTTTAACGCGTAAAACAGCATAAACACGACGAAATTTTATTATTCGTTTTTATTAATATTGCTTCTATTTGAACAATTTCAACGATCTAAAATGCTTGAAAATGATTATTTTAGCAAAACAGCACGTTTTGAGTTTTAATCTGCGTTTTAACGCGTAAAACAGCATAAAACGACGATTTTTAATATTCGTTATTTATTAATATTGCTTCTATTTGAACAATTTCAATGATCTAAAATGCTTGAAAATTATTATTTTAGCAAAGCAGCACGTTTTGAGATTTAATCTGCGTTTTAACGCGTAAAACAGCAAAAACGACGAAACTTTTATTATTCGTTTTTATTAATATTGCGTCTATTTGAACGATTTCAACAATCAAAAATGCTTGAAAATGATTATTTTAGAAAAACACACGTTTTGAGTTTTAATCTGCGTTTTAACGGTATAAAACATAAACGACGAATTTTTATTATTCGTTTTTTTAATATTTCATTTGAACGATTTCAACGATCTAAAATGCTTGAAAATATTATTTTGGGAAAACAGCACGTTTTGAGCTTTAATCTGCGTTTTAACGCGTAAAACAGCATAAAAACGACAAAATTTTATTATTCGTTTTTATTAATATTGCGTATTGAACTTTTAACGATTTCACGATCTAAAATGCTTGAAAATGAATATTTTAGCAAAACAGCACGTTTTGAGTTTTTAATCTGCGTTTAACGCGTAAAAAGCATAAAATAGACGAATTTTTTATTATTATGTTTATTATTTGCGTCTATTTGAACGATTTAAATGATCTAAAATGCTTGAAAAATGATTATTTTAGCTAAACAGCACGTTTTAAGCATCTGCGTTTTAACGCGTAAAAAGCATGTTAAAACGACGAATTTTTACTGCTCGTTTTTGCATTTATGTCTATCTTGAAATTTCAACGATCTAAAATGCGCAAAATTATTATTTTAACAACGACGTTTTGAGCTTAAACTTTAACGCGTAAACACATAAAAACGATCAAATTTTTATTATTCGTTTTTATTAATATTACGTCTATTTGAACGATTTCAACGATCAAAATGCTTGAAAATATTATTTTAGCAAAACAGCACGTTTTGAGTTTTAAACTGCGTTTTAACGCGAAAACAGCTTAAAACGTCGAAATTTTTGTTATTCGTTTTTATTAATATTGCGTCTATTTGAACGATTTCAACGATTGAAAAGCTTCGTAAAATGATTATTTTGCAAAAAAGCACGTTTTGAGTTTAATCTGCGTTTTAACGGTAAACAGCATAAAATCTGACCAAACTTTTATTATTCGTTTTTATTAATATTGCGTCTATTTGAACGATTTCAACGATCTAAAATGCTTGAAAATGATTATTTTAAGCAAAACAGCACGTTTTAAGCTTTAATCTGCTTTAACGCGTAAACAGCATAAAAAAGACGAATT
>NW_027045704.1:17500-77767 GCF_025399875.1 Dalotia coriaria
AAACATAAAACGAGAAGTTTTTATTGTTCGTTTTTTTTAATATTGCTTCTATTTAAACGATTTCAGCGATCTATAATGCTTGAAAAAGATTATTTTAACAAAACAGCACGTTTTGAGCTTTTTAAACTGCGTTTTAAACGCGTAAAACAACATAAAAACGACGAATTTTTATTATTCGTTTTTTTTAATATTGCTTCTATTTGAACGATTTCAACGATCTAAAATGCTTGAAAATATTATTTTAGCAAAACAGCACGTTTTGAGCTTTAATCTGCGTTTTAACGCGTAAAACACATAAAAAAGACGAAGTTTTTATTATTCGTTTTTATTAATATTGCGTCTATTTGAACGATTTCAACGATCTAAAATGCTTGAAAACGATTATTTTAGCAAAACAGCACGTTTTGAAGGGTTAATCTGCGTTTTAACGCGTAAAACGCATAAAACGACGAAATTTTTATTATTCGTTTTTATTAATATTGCGTCTATTTGAACGATTTCCCAAAGATCTAAAATGCGAAAATGATTATTTTAGCAAAACAGCGTTTTGAGCTTTAATCTGCGTTTTACCGCGAAAACAGCATAAAACGACGAATTTTTATTTTGGTTTTATTAATTTGCTTCTATTTGAACGATTTCAACGATCTAAAATGCTTGAAAATGATTATTTTAGCAAAACAGCACGTTTTGAGCTTTTAATCTGCGTTTTTTAAAGCGTAAAACAGCATAAAACGATGAAATTTTTATCATTCGTTTTTTTTTAATATTGCGTCTATTTGAACGATTTCAACGTCTAAAATGCTTGAAAATGATTATTTTAGCAAAACAGCCGTTTTTAGCTTTAATCGCGTTTTAACGTTAAAACAGCATAAAACGACGAAATTTTATTATTAGTCTTTTATTAATTTGCGTCTATTTGAACGATTTATCGATCTAAAATGCTTGAAAATGATTATTTTAGCAAAACAGCACGTTTGACTTTAATCTGCGTTTTAACGCGTAAACAGCATAAAAACGACGAATTTTTATTATTCGTTTTATTAATATTGCTTCTATTTGAACGATTTCAACGATCTAAAATGCTTGAAAATGATTATTTTAGCAAAAAACAGCACGTTTTGAGCTTTTAATCTGCGTTTTAACGCGCTGTTAAAAGCATAAAAACGACGAAATTTTTATTATTCGTTTTGCTGAATATTGCCCATTTTGAACGAGGATTTCAACGACTTAAAATGTTCTAAATGATTATTTTAGTAAAATGCGTACGTCGGAGTTTTAACGTTTTAACGCGTAAAACAGTATAAAAATGACAAATTTTTTTATTATTCGTTTTTATTAATATTGCTTCTATTTGAACGATTTCCAACGATCTAAATATGCTTGAAAATGATTATTTTAGCAAAACAGCACGTTTTGAGCGCTTTTAATCTGCGTTTAACGGCGTAAAACAGCATAAAACGGCGATTTTTTATTATTCGTTTTTTATTAATATTGCTTCTATTTGAACGAGATTTCCTCAAGTAACGATCTTAAAAATGCTTGAAAATATTTTAGCAAAATGGCGCACGTTTTTGAGCTTTTATCTGCGCCTAGTAAAACAAAAGCATAAAAACGACGAATTTTTTATTATCTGTTTTTATTAATATTGCTTCTATTTGAAACGATTTCAACGATCTAAAAATGCTTGAAAATGATTATTTTAGCAAAACAGCGCGTTTTGAACTGGTAGTTTTAACGCGTAAAACAGCGTAAAAACGATATCAAAACTTTATTATTCGTTTTTATTGCCAGCGCCCGGCCGGAAACGACTAACGATCTAAAACGTTTAAAATGAGCCATACCTTAGGCAGCGGCAAAAACAGCACGTTTTGAGCTAATCTGCGTTTTAACACGTAAAACAGCATAAAAACGACGATTTTTTTATTATTCGTTTTTTATTAATATTGTCGCATTTGAAACGATTTCAACGATCTAAAATGCTTGAAAATGATTATTTTAGCAAAACAGCAAGTTTTGAGCTTTAATCTGCGTTTTAACGCGTAAAACAGCATAAAAACGACGAATTTTTTTATTATTCTGCTTTTGCCAGCTATTCCTTCTATTTGAACGGGATTTCAACGACCTAAAGTCGTTTTAAAACATTGTTTTAGCACAAGTAATGCTTTTGAGCTTTTTAATCTGCGTTTTAACGCGTAAAAACAAGCATAAAAAAACGACGAAATTTTTTATTATTCGTTTCATTAATATTGCGTCTATTTGAACGATTTCAACGATCTACATTAATTTCGAAAAATGATTATTTTAGCAAAATGTAAAAGCAATGTTTTGAACTTTAATCTGCGTTTTAGTGGAAACCGCGCCAAAACCACAAATCTTTTTATTATTCGTTTTTATTAATATTGCTTCTATTTGGAAACGATTTCAACGATCTAAAATGCTTGAAAAATGATTATTTTAGCAAAACAGCACGTTTTGAGCTTTTATTCAGTGTTTTAACGCGTAAAACAGCATAAAACGACGAATTTTTTATTATTCCGTTTTATTAATATTGCTTCTATTTGAACGATTTCTAAATCGATCTAAATACTTGAAAATGATTATTTTGCAGCAAAACCGCACGTTTTGATGCTTTTAATCTGCGTTTTAACGCGTAAAACAGCATAAAAACGACGAAATTTTATTATTCGTTTTTATTAATTACGGTGTCTATTTGAACGATTTCTGCAACGATCTTAAAATGCTTGAAAAATGATTATTTTAGCAAAACAGCACGTTTTGAGCTTTAATCTGCGTTTTAAAGCGTAAAATAGCGTCGACGAATTTTTATTATTCGTTTTTATTAATATTGTTTATTTGAACGATTCTAAACGACCCAAACGCTTGAAAATGATTATTTTAAAGCAAAACAGCAATGTTTTGAGTTTAATCTGCGTTTTAACGCGAAAAACAGCATAAAACAACGAAATTTTATTAATTGTTTTTTATTAATGATTATTTTTAAAGCAAAACAGCATCGTTTTGAGTTTTAATCTGCGTTTTACAAGGCAAAACAGCATAAAAAAAAACGACGAATTTTTTGCCATTCGTTTTTATTGCCGTTTCATTCAACGATTTCAAGGATCTAAAATTTTTCTGAAAATATCGGTTTTTAGCAAAACAGCACGTTTTGAGTTTTTAATCTGCGTTTTAACGCGTAAAACAGCATAAAAAAACGACGAAATTTTTATTATTCCGTTTTTATTAATATTGCGTCTGGTTTCGACGATTCTCCAACGATCTAAAATGCTTGAAAATGATTATTTTAGCAAAACAGCTAATGTTTTGAGTTTTAATCTGCGTTTTACGCGTAAAAACAGCATAAAAACGACGAAATTTTTATTATTCGTTTCCTGCCATTATTACGTCTATTTGAAACGATTTCGTGATCTAAAAATGCTTGAAAATGATTATTTAGCAAAACAGCACGTTTTGAGTTTAATCTGCGTTTTACGTAAACAGCATAAAAAAATGACGAATTTTTTTAGCGCTGGTTTTATTAATATTGTCGTATTTGAAACGATTTCAACGGGATCTAAAAATGCTTCTGAAAATGATTATTGGCAGCAAAAACAGCACGCCTTTTGAGCTTTAATCTGCGTTTTAACGCGCGTAAAAACAGCATAAAAAACGACGTGAATTTTTTTATTATTCGTTTTTATTAATATTGCTTCTATTTGAATGATTTCAACGATCAAAAAATGCTTGAAAATGATTATTTTAGCAAAACAGCATGTTTTAAGCTTTAATCTGCGTTTTATCGGTAAAATGTATAAAAAAACGACGAATTTTTGCCCGTTTTATTAATATTGCTTCTATTTGTGATTCCAACGATCTAAAATGCTTGAAATGATTATTTTAGCAAAACAAAGCATGTTTTGAGCTTTAATCTGCGTTTTATCGCTGTAAAAACAGCATGAAAACGACGGAAATTTTTATTATTCGTTTTTATTAATATTGCGGGCCCATTTGAACGATTTCAACGATCTAAAACAGCACGATTGGTTTTAGCAAAACAGCACGTTATGAGCTTTTTAATCTGCGTTTTAACGCGTTAAAAGCATAAAAAACGACAAATTTTTATTATTTGTTTTTATTAATATTGCTTTATTTGAACGATTTCAAACGATCTAAAATCCTTTTTGAAAAAAATGATTATTTTAGCAATAAGCAGCATCGTTTTGAGCTTTAATCTGCGTTTAACGCGTAAAACAGCATAAAAAACGACGAAATTTTTTATTATTATTCGTTTTTATTAATATTGCGCCCATTTCCGGGACGATTTCAACGATCTAAAAATGCTTCTGAAAAATGATTATCTTAGCCAAACAGCACGTTTTGAGTTTTAATCTGCGTTTCTTAACGCTAAAACGCATAAAAACGTCGAATTTTTGCCATTCTGTTTTATTAATATTGCTTCATTTGAAACGATTTCAACGTGATCTAAAATGCTTGAAATGATTATTTTAGCAAACAGCACGTTTTCAGCTTTAATCTGCGTTTTAACGCGTAAAAACAGCATAAAAAACGACGAATTTTTATTATTCGTTTTTATTAATATTGCTTCTATTTGAACGATTTCAACGGATCTAAAATGCTTGAAAATTATTATTTTAGCAAAACAGCAGTTTTGAGTTTCTTTAATCTGCGTTTTAACGCGTAAAACAGCATAAAAACGACGAAATTTTATTATTCCGTTTTATTAATACTGCGCCCATTTTAAACGATTTTAACGATCTAAAAATGCTTAGAAAAATGATTAATTTAGCAAAACAGCACGTTTTGAGCTTTAATCTGCGTTTCTTTTAACGCGTAAACAGCATAAAAACGACGAATTTTTTGCTATTCGTTTTTATTAATATTAAGTTTATTTGAACGATTTCAAATCGATCTAAAAAATGCTTGAAAATGATTATTTTAGCAAAACAGCACGTTTTTCAGTTTAATCTGCGTTTTATGTAAACAGCATAAAACGATGAAATTTTTATTATTCGTTTTTATTAATATTGCGTCTATTTGAACGATTTCAACGATCTACAATGCTTGAAAATCTTTTTATTTTAGCAAGCAAACAGCACGTTTTTGAGCTTTAATCTGCGTTTAAACGCTTAAAACAGGCTAAAGTTCAATATTTCATTATTCGTTTTTATTAATATTGCTTCTATTTGAACGATTTCAACGATCTAAAAATACTTAAAAATGATTATTTTGGCAAAACCGCATCGCCTTTGAGTTTTAATCTGCGTTTTAACGCGCAAACAGCATAAAACGACGACGAAATTTTTATTATTCCCTTTGACGTGATAACGTCTCTTTAAAATCGCTGTTTCATTGGGTGACCGTCTGTAAACCGTGTCAATGAGCGAGGTCGAACGCGTATACCTCCGTTAACGAGAGAGACGGACCGATCCTCCCGTCTCATCCGAGCGCTGCCAGTCATTCCGACCCTCTCAGCGAACTTTGTGAGAGAGACGGACTGATCTCCCGTCTCATCCGGAAAGCGCTGCCAGTCATCATTCCGTGCCAGTCATAGCGCGTTCGAGTGTGAGCTGACCGGATCTTCCGTCTCTTCCCCACTCTAGCGGCATACAAACGAATGGAGATTTTCCTCGTGCGGTTAAGTTTTCGTTGACCGTTTTATCGGCCGATAAAAAGTTTGTAGTGCGGGGAGCCTAACAGTAAAAAACAAAAATGTGAAGTGCAAGTGAAGTGCTACAACAATTCGTAAATAAACAAAACTTATATCACCAATAAGACGTTATCACGTAAAACATCTCGATCGTAAATCTACTCTTACAAACAACCATTTTATTAATACGCTCATTTGAAATCTACTTCAAACGATCTAAAATGCTTTGAAAATGATTATTTCGGCAAAACAGCACGTTTGAGCTTTAATCATAGTTTTAATCGCTAAAACAGTATAAAAACGTGACGAATTTTATTTATTCGTTTTTACATTATTGCTTCATTTGAACGATTTCCAACGATTCAAAATGCTTTCGAAAAATGATTATTTCCCAGCAAAAACAGCACGTTTTGAGCTTTAATCTGCGTTTCACCGCGTAAATAAGCATAAAAACAACGAAATTTTACGTACGTTTTATTAATGATTATCTTTAGCAAAACAGTACCGTTTTGAGTTTTAAACTGGTGTTTTAACGCGTAAAAACAGCATAAAAACGACGAATTTTTATTATCTGTTTTTGCCAATACGTTTCGCATTTCTTTTTACGATTTCAACGATCTAAAATGCTTGAAAAATGATTATTTGAAAACAGCACGTTTTGCTTCAATCTGCGCGTTTTAACGCGTGTAAAACAAAGTATGTTCGACGAAATTTTTAATACCCTGCTCTTTTTATTGTTATTGCGGCTCCATTTCGACGTGATTTTTAACCGATGCTTGGGGAAATGACATTTTAAAACAAAATGTTTTGAGTTTTAATCTGTTTACGCTAAACAGCATAAAATGCGACGAAATTTTATTATTCGCTGTTTCTTATTAATATTACGTCTATTTGAAACGTGATTTCAACGATCTTAAAATTGAAATTTTCATTTAGCAAAACAAAATGCCTGATTTTAATCTGCGTTTTGGGGTAAAACAGCATAAAACGACGAATTTTTATTATTCGTTTTTATTAATATTGTTTATTATTTGAACGTTCCCAAAGGATCTAAAATGCTTAAAAATGATTATTCCCAGCAAAAACAGCACGTTTTGAGCTTTTAATCTGCGTTTTACGGCGTAAAAACAGCATAAAAAAACGACGAAATTTCTTTTTATTATTCGTTTTTATTAATATTGCGTCCACTGAAAGATTTCAACGATCTAAAATGCTTGAAAATGATAATTTTAGCAAAACGCACACGTTTTGAGTTTTAATCTGCGTTTTAACGCGTAAAACAGCATAAAACGACGAATTTTTATTATCGTTTTTATTAAATACGTTTCATTGAACGATTTAACGATCTTAAAATGCTTGAAAATGATTATTTTAGTACAAAACAGCACGTTTCGAGCTTTAATCTGCGTTTTAACGCGTAAAACAGCATAAAACGACGAATTTTCTCTGGCATTCGTTTTGCCAGTAATGTTTCTATTTGAACGATTTCCTCAACGATCTAAAATGCTTTGAAATGATTATATTAGCAAACAGCACGTTTTGAGCTTTAATCTGCGTTTTAACGCGTAAAATACAGCATAAAACAAAGAAATTTTTATTATTCGTTTGTTATTATTGCGTCTATTTGAAACGATTTCAACGATCTAAAATACTTGAAAATGATTATTTTAGCAAAACAGCACGCTTGAGTTTTAATCTGCGTTTTAACGCGCGTAAACAGCAAACCGTGACGAATTTTATTATCTGTTTTTATTACTACGTTTCCACTAACGGATTTCAACGATCTAAAAATGATTATTTCAGCCACAGTACGTTTGCTTTAATTGCGTTTAACGTAAAAACAGCATAAAACGACGAAATTTTTATTATTCGTTTTTATTAATATTGCGTCTATTTGAATGATTTCAACGATCTACTATTTTAGCAGAACAGCACGTTTTGAGTTTTAATCTGCGTTTTAACGCGTTAAATTGTTACAAAAACAACAAATTTTTTTATTATTCGTTTTAATTAATACGCCCTACTTTGTTCATTTCGACGATCTAAAAAATGCTCGAAAATGATTACTCAGTAAAACAGCACGTTTTGAGCTTTAATCTGCAGTGTTTTAACGGTAAAACAGCATAAAACGACGAATTTTTTTATTATTCGTTTTTATTAATATTGTTTATTTGAACGATTTCAACGATCTAAATGTTTGAAAATGATTATTATTTTAGCAAAAACAGCACGTTTGAGTTTTAATTTGCGTTTTATCGCTTAAACAGTGCCTGATGAAATTTTATTATTTGTTTTTATTAATATTGCGTCTATTTGAAACGTTAGATTTCAACGATCTAGTTTGAAAATGATTATTTTAGCAAAAACAGCACGTTTGAGCTTGATCTGCGTTTCAACGCAAACAGCATAAAACGACTACAATTTTAATTATTATTTGTTTTTATTAATATTGCTTATTTGAACGATTTCAACGATCTAAAATGCTTGAAAAAAATGTGGATTATTTAGCAAAACAGCCTGCGTTTTGTTTAATCTGCGTTTTAACGCGTAAAACAGCATAAAAACGTAATAAAATTTTATTATCTGCTTTTTATTAATATTGCGTCTATTTTTGAAACGTGATTCTTTCAAACGATTCAAAAATGCTTTAAAACATCATCTTAGCAAACAGCACGTTTTGAGCTTTAATCTGCAAAAGCCTTTAACGCAAACAGCATAAAAACGACGCAGTTCTCATTTATTATTCGTTTTGTATTGATATTGGGTTTCATTTCCGCGAAACGATTTCACGATTCAAAAATGCTTGAAAAATTGCCAGTTTGCAAAACAGCACGTTTTCAGTTTTAATCTGCGTTTTAACGCGTGTTCGGCGCATAAAAACGTGACGAAATTTTATTATTATTCGTTTTATTAATATTGCGTCGCAACGAAACGTGATTTCCCAACGATCTAAAATGTTTGAAAAATGATTATTTTAGCAAAACAACAGCACGTTTTGAGCTTTTGAACGCGCTTTAACGCGCAAAAACAGCAGCGTGCACACAAATTTTATTATTCGTTTTTAATAATATTGCTTCTATTTCAAACGATTTCAACGATCTAAAATACTTGAAATGATTATTTTAGCAAAACCGCACGTTTTGAGCCTTTAATCTGCGTTTTAACGCGAAAAACAGCATAAAAAACGACGAAATTTTTATTATTCGTTTTATTAATATTGCGTCTATTTTGAACGATTTCAACGATCTAAAATGTTTGAAAATGATTATTTTAGCAAAACAGCACAATGTTTTGAGCTTTAATCTGCGTTTTAAAACAACATAAAAACGACGAAATTTTTTATTATTCGTTTTTATTACTACTATTGCGTCTATTTCAACGATTTCCCAACGATCTAAAAAATGCTTGAAAATGATTATTATTTTAGCAAAAAACAGCACGTTTTGAGTTTAAATCATGTTTACAAGGTATAAAAAAACGACGAATTTTTTATTATTCGTTTTTATTAATATTGCTTCTATTCGAAACGATTTCCCAACGATCTAAAAATGCTTGAAAAATGATTATTTTAGCTAAACAGCACGTTTTGAGCTTTTAATCTGCGTTTTAACGCGTAAAACAGCATAAAACGACGAAATTTTTATTAATTCGTTTTTATTAATATTGCGTCTATTTGAACGCCATTTCAACGATCTAAAACGCTTCGTTACTATTTTAGCAGAACAGCACGTTTTGAGTTTTAATCTGCGTTTTAACGCGTTAAACAGCACATAAAACGACAAAGTATTATCTGTTTTTAATTAATATTGCTTCTATTTGAACGATTTCGACGATCTAAAATGCTTCTTGCCGATTATTTTAGTAAAACAGCACGTTTGAGCTTTAATCTGCGTTTTAACGCGTAAACAGCATAAATGACGAATTTTTTATTATCGCTTTGCCAATATTGCTCATTTGAACGATTTCAACGATTTTAAAATGCTTGAAAATGATTACTTTAGCAGCAGCAATGCTTTTGTGAGTTTTAATTTGCGTTTTATCGCTACAAAAACCACGAAATTTTATTATTTGTTTTTATTAATATTGCGCCCATTTGAAACGATTTCAACGATCTAAAAGGCCTTGGAAATGATTATTTTGTGCAAAACAGCACGCCTTAGTTTGACCGCGCTTCAACGCGTAAAACAGCATAAAAACGACCCAATTTTAATTATTTGTTTTTTTATTAATATTGCTTCTTTATTTTGGAACGATTTCAAATCTAAAAATGCTTGAAAAATGATTATTTTAGCAAAATATCTCGTTTTAAGCTTTAATATGCGTTTTAACGCGTAAAATAGCATAAAAACGACGAAATTTTATTATTATTCGTTTTTATTAATATTATTGCGTCTATTTGTAAACGATGATTTCAACGATCTAAAAATGCTTGAAAATGATTATTCTAGCAAAACAGCACGTTTTGAGTTTTAATCTGCGTTTTAACGTTACATAAAAAACACGAATTTTTTATTATTCGTTTTTTATTAATATTGCTTCTATTTGAAAACGATTTCAACGATCGAAAATGCTTGAAAATGATTATTTTAGCAAAACAAAGTATCGCTTCAGCTTTAAACTGCGCTTTAACGCGTAAAACAGCATAAAAACGACGAAATTTTTATTATTCGTTTTTATTATTAATATTGCGCTCAAATTTGAACGATTTCAACGTGATCTAAAATATTTGAAATGATTATTTTAGCAAAACAGCACACGTTTTGAGCTTTAATCTGCGTTTCTTTAACGCGTGTAAAACAAAAGCATAAAAATGACGAAGTGTATTATTCGTTTTTATTACTATTGTTTCTATTTGAAATCTACATTCAACGGGATGTAAAATACTTGAAAATGATTATTTTAGCAAAACTTCGCACGTTTTGAGCTTTTAATCTGCGCAGTTTTAACGCGTAAAACAGCATATAAAAGTGGGACGAAATTTTATTATTCGTTTTATTACGGTGCCTACGAACGATTTCAACGATTCAAAATGCTTGAAATGATTATTTTAGCAAAACAGCACGTTTTGAGCTTTTAATCTGCGGTTTAACGCGTAAAAACAGCATAAAAAACGGCGAATTTTTATTGGTCGTTTTATTAATATTGCTTCTATTTGAACGATTTCAAATGTGATCTAAAATGCTTGAAAAAATGATTATTTTGTGCTAAAAACAGCACGTTTGAGCTTTTAATCTGTGCTTTAACGCAAACAGCATAAAACAACGAAATACTTTTTATTATTCGTTTTTATTAACGATTATTTTAAAGCGTAAAACAGCAATGTTTTGAGCTTTAATCTGCATTTAACGCGTAAAACAGCAAAACCACCAAATTTTATTTATTCGTTTTTGTTAATATTGCTTCTATTTGAACGATTTCAACGATCTAAAATGCTTGAAAATGATTATTTTGGGCAAACAGTATCGTTTTGAGCTTTAATTTGCATTTTAACGCATAAAACAGCATAAAACGACGAAATTTTTTATTATTCGTTTTTATTAATATTGCGTCTATTGGAACGATTTCCCAACGATCTAAAATGCTTGAAAATGATTATTTTAGCAAAACAGCACGTTTTGAGCTTTAATTTGTGCATTTACTGCGTGAAACAGCATAAAAATCGACGAAATTCTTTTATTATTCGTTTTTATTAATATTGTTTTATTTGAACGATTTTCAAACGACCCAAATGCCAGCACGATTATTTTAGCAAAACAGCACGTTTTGAGCTTTAATCGCATTTAACGCGGTAAAAACAGTGCTGGAAAAAACGACGAATTTTTATGCCTGCTTTATTAATATTGCTTCTATTTTGAAACGATTTCACCATTCAAAATGCTTGAAAATGATTACATTTTGTATACGACAGCATCGTTTGAGCTTTAATCTGCGTTTTAACGCGCGTAAAACAGCACAAAAACGACAAATTTTTTATTATTCGTTTTTATTAATATTGCTTCTATTTGAACGATTTCAACGATCTAAAAATGCTTGAAAATGATTATTTTAGCAAAACAGCACGTTTTGAGCTTCAATCCGCGTTTTAACGCGCGTGCAAAACAGCATAAAAACGACGAATTTTTATTAATCGTTTTATTAATATTGCTTCTATTTGAACGATTTCAACGATCTAAAATGCTCTTGAAAATGATTATTTCGTGCAAAAAAAAACAAGTACGTTTTGAAGCTTTTATCTGCGTTTTCACGCGTAAAACAGCATAAAACGACGAAATTTTTATTATTCGTTTTAATAATATTGCGTCAATTTGAACGATTTCAACGATTTAAAATGCCGAAAATATTAACGATAACCGTACCGATCGCACTGGAATTTAGTAAAATGATTATTTTAGCAAAACAGCATGTTTTGAGCTTTTAATCTGCGTTTTATCGCTTAAAACAAAGCATGACAACGACGAAATTTTATTATTCGTTTCTATTAATATTGCGTCTATTTGAAACGATTTCCCAACGATCTAAAATGCTTGAAATGATTACTTTGCCGCTGTTTTGAGCTTAATCTGCGCGTTTTAACGCGTAAAACAGCATAAAACGACAAATTTTTATTATTTGTTTTTATTAATATTGCTTTTATTTGAACGATTTCAACGATCTAAAAATGCTTGAAAATGATTATTTTGTGCAAAACAGTGCACGTTTTGAGCTTTTAATCTGCGTTTTAACGCGTAAAACAGCATAAAAACGACGAAATTTTTATTATTCGTTTTTATTAATATTGTTTCTATTTGAACGATTTCAACGATCTAAAATGCTTGAAAATGATTATTTTAGCAAAACAGCATCGTTTTGAGTTTTCTTATCTGCGTTTTCACGCTGTAAAACAGCATAAAAAACGACGGTACTATTATCTGTTTTTATTAATATTGCGTCAATCTGGAACGATTTCAACGATTTAAAATGCTTGAAAATGATTATTTGATCAAAACAGCACGTTTTGAGTTTTAAATCTGCGTTTTAACGCGTAAACAGCATAAAACGGCAAATTTTTTATTATTCGTTTTAATTAATATTGCTTCTATTTGAACGATTTCAACGATCAAAATGCTCGAAATGATTATTTTAGCAAAACAGCATCGTTTTGAGTTTTAATCTGCGTTTTAACGCGTAAACAGCAAGAAAAACGACGAATTTTTTATTATTCGTTTTTATTAATATTGCTTCTATTTTGAACGTGATTTCAAACGAATCCAAAAATGTTTGGAAAATGATTATTTTAGCAAAACAGCATGTTTTGAGCTTTCTTTAATCTGCGTTTTATCGCTTAAAACAGCATGACAACGACGAAATTTTTATTATTCGTTTCTTATTAATATTGCGTCTATTTGAACGATTTCAAACGGATCTAAAAATGCTTGAAAAATGATTATTTTTAGCAAAACAGCACGTTTTTGAGCTTTTAATCTGCGTTTTAACGCGTAAAACAGCATAAAAAACGACCGTATTATTTGTTTTATTATTATTTGCTTTTATTTGAACGATTTCAACGATCTAAAATGCTTGAAAATGATTACGCAAACAGCACGTTTTGAGCTTTAATCTGCGTTTTAACGCGTAAAACGCGCATAAAACGACGAAATTTTTATTATTCGTTTTATTAAATACGTGCCTATCGGAACGGTGATTTCAACGATCTAAAAATGCTTGAAATTAATATCTTAGCAAACAGTATCGTTTTGGCTTTAATTCGCGTTTTAACGCGCAAAACAGCATAAAAGCGGCGAATTTTTTATTATTCGTTTTTTATTAATATTGCCGATTTGAACGATTTCAACGATCTAAAATGCTTGAAAATGATTATTTTAGCAAAACAGCATGTTTTCAGTTTTAATCTGCGTTTTAACGCGTAAACAGCATAAAACGACGTAATTTTTTATTATTCGTTTTACATTATTGCTTCTATTTGAACGATTTCCAACGGGATTCCTAAAATGCTTGTACCACATTTATTTTGCAAAACAGCACGTTTTGCTTTAATCTGCGTTTTAACGCGTAAAACAGCATAAAAACGACGAAATTTTTATTATTCGTTTTACGGCTTTGCGCCCGCTCTGAACGTGATTTTAACGATCTAAAAATGCTTGAAAATGATTTAATTTAGCGCACATACGGCTTTTGAGTTTTTAATCTGCGTTTTACGCGTAAAACAGCATAAAAACGATTTAAATTTTATTAATCGTTTCTATGAATATTACGTCTATTTCCAACGATTTCAACGGGATCCAAAATGCTTTGAAAATTATTATTTTAGCAAAACAGCACGTTTTTGAGCTTTAATCTGTGTTTTAACGGGCAAAACAGCATAAAAACGTATTTTTTGCAAAATTTTATTATTCGCTTTATTAATATTGCGTCTATTTGAACAGATTCTCAACATCAAAAATGCTTTGAAAATGATTAATTGCGCAAAACGCACGCTTTAGTTTTAATCTGCGTTTTTACGCGTAAAACAAAAGCATAAAACACGAATTTTTACGGTCGTTTTGCCAATATTGCTTCTATTTGAAATTATCGCCCATCTCAAATGCTTGAAAATGACTATTTCAGCAAGTAAGCTACCGCTTCTTGAGCTTTTAATCTCGCGTTTTAACGCGTAAACAGCATAAAAACAACGAAATTTTTTATTATTCGTTTTTGTTAATGATGAGTTTCAGCAAAAACAGCACGTTTTCAGCTTTAATCTGCGTTTTAACGCTAAACAGAAGTAAAACGACGAAATCTTTATTATCTGTTTTTATTACGACAGGTCAATTTAACTTATTTCAATGATCTATGTCGTTTGAAAATGATTATTTTAGCAAACAGCACGCTTTGAGCTTTCAATCTGCGTTTCACCGTGCGTAAACAGCATAAAAACACTAAATTTTTATTCGTTTTACGCTGTTTCATTTGAACGATTTCAACGATCTTAAAATACTTGAAATGATTATTTTAGCAAAACCGCACGCTTGAAAGCTTAATCTGCGTTTTAACGCGTAAAAATAAGTTATAAAACACGAAATTTTTGGCTATTCGCTTTTGCCATTATATGAATATTGGTATCTATTTCAACGATTTCAACGGATCTATAATGCTTGAAAATGATTATTTTGAAGCAAAACAGCACGTTTTGAGCTTTAATCTGCGGTTTAACGCGTAAAACAGCATAAAAACGGCGAATTTTTTATTATCTGCTTTATTAATATTGCTTCTATTTTGAACGATTTAAATCACACCCAAAATGCTAAATGAATATTTTGCAAAACAGCACGTTTTTGAGTTTTAATTCGCGTTTTAACGCGCAAAACAGAATAAAAACAAACGAAATTTTTATTATTCGTTTTTATTAACGATTATTTCAGCAAACAGCACGGTTTTGAGCTTTAATCTGCATTTAACGCGTAAAAACAGCAAAAAAAAAACGACGAATTTTTTATTATTCGTTTTTATTAATATTGCTTCTATTTGAACGATTTCAACGATCTAAAAATGCTTTGAAATGATTATTTTAGCAAAACAGCACGTTTTGCTTCTTTAATTTGCATTTTAACGCATAAAACAAGTACAAAAACGATTTGTAAATTTTGGCTATTCGCTTTTGATAGTTTGTATTGCGCCTTATCGAAAACGATTTCCAACGATCTCAAATGCTTTTGAAAACATTACTAAAACAGCAATGTTTTGAGTTTCTGAATTTGCATTTTATCGCGTAAAACAGCAGCTAAAAACGACGAAATTTTTATTATTCGTTTTTATTAATATTGCGTCTATTTTGAATTTATTTCAATGATCTAAAAATGCTTGAAAATGATTATTTTAGCAAAACAAGTATCGATTTGAGCTTTAATCTACTTAACGCTACAAAACAGCAAAAAACGACGAATTTTTATTATTCGCTTTTATTAATATTGCTTCTTATTTGAACGATTTCAACGCGATCTAAAAATGCCGGTAAAAATGATTATTATTTTAGGTAGCGACAGCACGTTTTGAGCTTAATCTGCGTTTTAACGCGTAAAACAAGTTAGCGCACCTGACAAATTTTACTATTCGTTTTATTAATACGTTTCTATTTGAACGATTTCAACGATCTAAATGCCTTGAAATGATTATTTTTAGCAAAATGCAGTTAATGCTTTGCTTTAAATCGTGCTTTTAACGCGTAAAACAGCATAAAAATCTTAATTTTTAAATTTTTATTAATCGTTTTTATTAATATTGCTTCTATTTGAACGACAACGACCAAAATGCTTGAAAATGATTATTTTAGCAAAACAGCTACCGCTTTGAAAGCTTTTATCTGCGTTTTCACGCGTAAAACAGCATAAAACGACGAAATTTTATTATTCGTTTTATTAATATTGTTAATCTGAAACGGGATTTCACCTGATTTAAAATGCTTGAAAATGATTACTTGATCAAAACGCTTAATGTTTTGAGCTTTAATCTGCGTTTTAACGCGTGAAAACAGCATAAAACGACAAATTTACGGCTCTTCCGTTTTAATTAATATTGCTTCTATTTGAACGATTTCAACGATCGAAAATGCTCGAAATGATTATTTTAGCAAAACAGCACGTTTTGAGCTTTAATCTGCAGTTTTAACGCGTAAACAGCATAAAACGATGAATTTTTATTATCTTCGTTTTGGCCAATATTGCTTCTATTTGAACGATTTCAACGAACTAAAATGCTTTAAAATGATTATTTTAGCAAACAGCATTGTTTTGGAGCTTTAATCTGCGTTTTATCGCTTAAAATAAAGCGCTTAATAAACCACGAAATTTTATTATTCGCTTCTTATTAATATTGCGTCTATTTGAACGATTTCAACGATCTAAAATGCTTGAAAATGATTATTTTAGCAAAACAGCATCGTTTTGAGTTTCTGAATTCGCGTTTTGGGCGTAAAACAGCATGTCTAATAAATTTTTATTATTTGTTTTATTATCATTGCTTTATTTGAACGATTTCAAATGATCTAAAAAATGCTTGAAAATGATTTATTTTAAAGCAAAACAGCAATGTTTTGAGCTTTAATCTGCGTTTTAACGCGCAAAACAGCATAAAAAACGACTTTAAAATTTTTATTATCTGCTATTAATATTGCGTCTATTTGAACGGTGATTTCAACGATCTAAAAAATGCTTTTTGAAAATGATTTTGTCTTTAGCAAAACAGCACGTTTTGAGTTTTAATCTGCGGCTTTAACGCGTAAAACAGCATAAAAGCGACGAATTTTTTATTATTCGTTTTTATTAATATTGTTTTATTTTGAACGATTTCAACGATCTAAAAAATGCTTGAAAAAATGATTACTTTAGCAAAACAGCACGTTTTCAGTTTTAATCTGCGCTCTTTAACGCGTAAAACAGCATAAAACGACGAATTTTTTGCCATTCGTTTTATTAATATTAAGTTTCTATTTGGAACGGGATTTCAACGTGATCTAAAATGCTTGAAAATTTTCAGCAAAACAGCACGTTTTGAGCTTTAATCTGCGCTCTTTAACGCGTAAAACAGCATAAAAAACGACGAAATTTTATTATTCCTGCTTTATTAATATTGCGTCTATTTGAACGATTTTAACGACCAAAAATGCTTGAAAAATTATTAATTTAGCAAAACAAAGCAATGTTTTGAGCTTTAATCTGCGTTTTACGCGCAAACAGCATAAAACGACGAAAATTTTTATTAATCGTTTCAAGAATACGTCTATTTGAACGTGATTTCAACGATCTAAAATGCCTGAAAATTATTATTTTAGCAAAACAGCACGTTTTGATTTTAATCTGCGTTTTAACGCGTAAAATAAGCACAAAAACGACGAAATTCTTTTATTATTCGTTTTTATTAATATTGCGTCTATTTGAACGTGATTTCAACGATCTAAAATGCTTGAAATGATTAAATTTCAGCAAAACAGCACGTTTTGAGTTTTAATCTGCGTTTTACGCGTAAAACAGCATAAAAACGACGAATTTTTTATTATTATTCGTTTTTGCCAATATTGCTTCTATTTGAACGATTTCAACGATCTTAAAATGCTTGAAAATGATTATTTTAGCAAAACAGCACGTTTTGAGCTTAATTCCTCGCGCTTTAACGCGTAAACAGCATGTCTGTACTTTTATTATTCGTTTTTTTATTAATGATTATTTTAGCAATAACAGCACGTTTGCTTTAATCCTCGTTTTAACAAGTAAAACAGCATAAAAACGACGAATTTTTTATTATTCGTTTTTATTAATATTGCTCTGGCCTCGGAACGATTTCAACGATCTAAAATGCTTGAAAATGATTATTTTAGCAAAAACAGCACGTTTTGAGCTTTTAATCCGCGTTTTAACGCGTAAACAGATAAAACGACGAATTTTTATAATTCGTTTTTATTAATATTGCTTCTATTTGAACGACTTCTCAAAGTTCTATCTAAAATGCTGGAAATGATTATTTTAAAGCAAAAACAGCACGTTTTGAACTTTAATCTGCGTTTTAACGCGTAAAACATGTAAAACGCATCTAAATTTTTATTATTCGTTTTATTAATATTGCTTCTATTCGAACGATTTCAACGGATCTAAAATGCTTGAAAATGATTTCTTATTTTAGCTAAACAGCAATGTTTTGAGCTTTAATCTGCGTTTTAACGCGCGTAAAACAGCATAAAAAACGACGTAAAAATTTTTTGGCTATTCGTTTTTATTAATATTGCGTCTATTTGAACGATTCAACGACTTAAAAATGCTTGAAAATGATTATTTTAGCAAAACAGCACGTTTTAACTTTAATCTGCGTTTAACGCGCAAAACAGCATTAAACGACAAATTTTTTATTATTCGTTTTAATAATATTGTTCTATTTGAACGATTTCGGACGATCTAAAATGCTCGAAAATGATTATTTTAGTAAAACAGCACGTTTTGAGCTTAACCGCGTTTTAACGCGTAAAACAGTATAAAACGACGAATTTTTATTATACCCGTTTTTATTAATATTGCTTCTATTTCAACGATTTCAACGATCTAAAATGCTTGAAAATGAATATTTTAGCAAAACAGCACTTTTGAGTTTTTAATTTGCGTTTTATCGCTTAAAACAGTGCATAAAAAACGACGAAATTTTTTATTATTTGTTTTTATTAATATTGCGTCTATTTGAACGATTTCAACGATCTAAAATGCTTGAAATGATTATTTTAGCAAAATGGCACGTTTGAGTTTCTATCTGCGTTTTCACGCGTAAAAATGTTAATAAAAAACGACGAAATTTTTATTATTCGTTTTTATTAATATTGCGTCAATTTGAACGATTTCAACGATTTAAAAATGCTTGAAAAATGATTATTTGATCAAAACAGCACGTTTTGAGCTTTAATTCCTGCGCTTTAACGTGAAAACAAGTTAATAAAACGACAAATTTTTTATTATTCGTTTTTAATTAATATTGCTTCTATTTGAACGATTTCAACGATCGAAATGCTCTCGAAATGATTATTTTAGCAAAACAGCACGTTTTGAGTTTTAATCTGCGTTTTAACCGCGTAAAACAGCATAAAACGACGAATTTTTATTATTCGTTTTATTAATAATATTGCTTCTATTTGAACGATTTCAACGAACTAAAATGCTTGAAAATGATTATTTTAAAAACAGCATGTTTTGAGTTTTTAATCTGCGTTTCATCGTTTAAAACAGCATGACAACGACGAAATTTTTTATTTATTCGTTTCTTATTAATATTGCGTCTATTTGAACGTGATTTCCCAACGATTCCAAAATGCTTGAAAAATGATTATTTTAGCAAAACAGATCGTTTTTGAGCTTTTTAATTCGCGTTTTAACGCGTAAAAACAGCATAAAAAACGACAAATTTTTTATTATTTGTTTTTTATTAATATTGCTTTTATTTGAACGATTTCAACGATCTAAAATGCTTGAAAAATGATTATTTTAGCAAAAATGGAAAGCACGTTTTTTGAGCTTTAATCTGCGTTTTAACGCGTAAAAACAGCATAAAAACGTGACGAAATTTTATTATTCGTTTTTATTAATATTGCGTCTATTTGAACGATTTCCCAACGATCTAAAATGCTTGAAATGATTATCTTAGCAAAACAGGTTTTGAGCTTTTAATCTGCGTTTTAACGCGTAAACAGCATAAAAGCGACGAATTTTATTATCTGTTTTTATTAATATTGCTTCTATTTGAAACGTGATTTCAACGATCTAAAAATGCTTCGAAATGATTATTTTAGCAAAACAGCACGTTTTCAGCTTTAATCTGCGTTTTTAACGCGTAAAACAAAGCATGTTCGGTCGAATTTTTATTATTCGTTTTTTATTAATATTGCGTCTATTTGAACGATTTCAACGATCTAAAATGCTTGAAAATTATTATTTTAGCAAAAACAGCACGTTTTGAGTTTAAATCTGCGTTTTAACGCGTAAAACAGCATAAAACGACGAAGTTTTTATTATTCGCTTTTATTAATATTGCGTCTATTTGAAACGATTTTAAATTATCTAAAATGCTTGAAAATGATTAATTTAGCAAAAACAGCATCGTTTTGAGTTTTAACTGCGCTTTTAGATGCTGCAAAACAGCATAAAAACGACGAAATTTTTATTAATCGTTTCTTATGAATATTGGCTGTCTATTTGAACGATTTCAACGATCTAAAATGCTTGAAAATGATTATTTTAGCAAAACAGCACGTTTTGAGTTTTAATCTGCGTTTTAACGCGTAAAAACAGCATAAAACGACGAAATTTTATTATTCGTTTTTATTAATATTGCGTCTATTTGAACGGATTTCAACGATCTAAAAATGCTGAAAATGATTATCTTAGCAAAACAAGTATGCCTTGAGCTTTAATCTGCGTTTTAACGCGTAAAACAGCATAAAAAACGACGAATTTTTATTATTCGTTTTTATTAATATTAGTTTCTATTTGGAACGATTTCAACGATCTAAAATGCTGAAAATGATTATTTTAGCAAAACAGCACGTTTTCAGTTTCTTTAATCTGCGTTTTAACGCGTAAACAGCATAAAAAACGACGAATTTTTATTATTCGTTTTTATTAATATTGCTTCTATTTTGAAACGATTTCAACGATCTAAAAATGCTTTGAAAATGAACTTATTTTAGCAAAACAGATCGTTTTGAGCTTTAATCTGCGTTTTAACGCGTAAAACAGCATAAAAACGTGACAAATTTTTTATTATTTGTTTTTATTAATATTGCTTTATTTGAACGATTTCAACGGGATCTAAAATGCTTGAAAATGATTTTATTTTAGCAAAACAGCACGTTTGAACTTTTAATCTGCGTTTTAACGCGTTAAACAGCATTAAAACGACAAATTTTTATTATTCGTTTTAATAATATTGCTTCTCTATTTGAACGATTTCGACGATCCAAATGCTCGAAAATGATTATTTTAGTAAACAGCACGTTTTTGAGCTTTAATCTGCGTTTTAACGCGTAAAACAGTATAAAACGACGAATTTTTATTATTCGTTTTTATTAATATTGCTTCTATTTCAACGATTTCAACGATCTAAAATGCTTGAAATGAATATTTTAGCAAAAACAGCACTTTTTGAGCTTTAATTTGCGTTTTATCGCTTAAAACAGCATAAAAACGACGAAATTTTTAGTTGGTTTGTTTTTACAATATTGCTCATTTGAACGATTTCAACGGATCTAAAATGCTTGAAAATGATTATTATTTTAGCAAAACAGCACGTTTTGAGTTTCTATCTGCGTTTTCACGCGTAAAACAGCATAAAAAACGACGAAATTTTATTATTCGTTTTTATTAATATTAAGTCACCTTGGAACGATTTCAACGATTTAAAAATGCTGAAAAATGATTATTTGATCAAAACAGCACGTTTTGAGCTTTAATCTGCGTTTTAACGCGTAGAAAACAGCATAAAAACGACAAATTTTTTTATTATTCGTTTTAATTAATATTGCTTCAATTTGAACGGATTTCAACGATCGAAAAATGCTCGAAATGATTATTTTAGCAAACAGCACGTTTTGAGCTTTAATCTGCGTTTTAACGCGCGTAAAACAGCATAAAAAACGACGAATTTTTTATTATTCGTTTTATTAATATTGCTTCTATTTGAACGATTTCCCAACGAACTAAAATGCTTGAAAATGATTATTTTAGCAAAAACAGCATGTTTTTGAGCTTTTAATCTGCGCT
Source organism: Dalotia coriaria (assembly GCF_025399875.1). Classification (NCBI taxonomy): domain Eukaryota; kingdom Metazoa; phylum Arthropoda; class Insecta; order Coleoptera; family Staphylinidae; genus Dalotia; species Dalotia coriaria. The sequence continues at coordinate 39,428 of NW_027045704.1, forward strand.
TTACGCGTTTAAACAGCATGACAACGACGAAATTTTTTATTATTCGTTTCTTTTATTAATATTGCGTCTATTTGAACGATTTCAACGATCTAAAATGCTTGAAAATGATTATTTTAGCAAAAAACAGAGATTCGTTTTGAGCTTTAATCTGCGTTTTAACGCGTAAAACAGCATAAAAACGACAAATTTTTTTATTATTTGTTTTTATTAATATTGCTTTTATTTGAACGATTTCAACGATCTAAAATGCTTGAAAAATGATTATTTTAGCAAAACAGCACGTTTTGAGTTTTAATCTGCGTTTTAACGCGTAAAAAAGCAAAAAAAGACAATTTTTTTTTATTCGTTTTTTTTAATATTGCGTCTATTTGAAAAGATTTCAACGATCTAAAAAGTTTTTAAAATTATTATTTTTAGCAAAAAAGCACGTTTTTTAGTTTTAATCTGCGTTTTAAGCGTAAAACAGCATAAAAGGACGAAGTTTTTTTTATTCGTTTTTTTTTAATATTTCTTTTTGAACGGGTTTTTAACGATCTAAAATGCTTGAAAAAGATTAATTTTTGCAAAACAGCACGTTTTGGGGTTTAATCTGCGTTTTACCCCGTAAAAAAGCATAAAAAAGACGGGAAAAAAATTAATCGTTTCTTATGAATATTACCCTCTATTTTTAACCCATTTCAACGATCTAAAATGCTTGAAAATGATTATTTTAGCAAAACGGGACGTTTGAGTTTTAATCTGCGTTTTAACGCGTAAAACAGCATAAAAAAAGACAAATTTTTTTTTTATTCGTTTTTTTTTAATATTGCGTCTAGGGAAAGATTTCCCAAAGATCTAAAATGCTTGGAAAAAGATTATCTTAGCAAAAAAAGCACGTTTTGAGCTTTAATCTGCGTTTTAACGCGTAAAAAAAACACATAAAAACGACGAATTTTTTTTTATTCGTTTTTTTTTAATATTGTTTTTATTTGGGAAAGATTTCAACGATCTAAAATGTTGAAAATGATTATTTTAGCAAAAACCCGCCGTTTTCGCTTTAATCCCGCGTTTTTAAAGCGTAAAACAACATAAAAAAAAAGACGAATTTTTTTTTTTCGTTTTTATTAATATTGCTTCTATTTGAACGATTTCAACGATCTAAAATGCTTGAAAAAATTTTTATTTTAGCAAAAAAGCACGTTTTGAAATTTAATCTGCGTTTTAACGCGTAAAACAGCATAAAACGACGAAATTTTTTTTATTCGTTTTTATTAATATTGCGTCTATTTGAACGATTTTAACGATCTAAAATGTTTTAAAAAATTTTTAATTTAGCAAAACAGCACGTTTTAAAACTTTAATTGCGTTTTTACGCGTAAAACAGCATAAAAAAGACGAAATTTTTTTTAATCGTTTCTTTGGGAAAATTTTCGTCTATTTGAAAAGATTTCAACGATCTAAAAAGCTTGAAAATTATTACTTTAGCAAAACAGCACGTTTTGAGCTTTAATCTGCGTTTTAACGCGTAAAACAGCATAAAAACGACGAAATTTTTATTATTCGTTTTTATTATATTGCGTCTATTTGAACGATTTCAACGATCTAAAATGCTTGAAAATGATTAATTTAGCAAAACAGCACGTTTTGAGCTTTTAATCTGCGTTTTACGCGTAAAACAGCATAAAACGACGAATTTTTATTATTCGTTTTTATAATATGTTCTATTTGAACGATTTCAACGATCTAAAATGCTTGAAAATGATTATTTTAGCAAAACAGCACGTTTTGAGCTTTAATCTGCGTTTTAACGCGTAAAACAGCATAAAAACAACGAAATTTTATTATTCGTTTTTTAATGATTATTTTAGCAAAACAGCACGTTTTGAGCTTTAATTCCGTTTTAACGCGTAAAACAGCATAAAACGACGAATTTTTATTATTCCTTTTATTAATATTGCTTTTTATTTGAACGATTTCAACGATCTAAAAATGCTTGAAAATGATTATTTTAGTAAAACAGCACGTTTTGAGCTTTTAATCTGCGTTTTAACGCGTAAAACAGCATAAAAACGACGAATTTTATAATTCGTTTTTTTTAATATTGCTTCTATTTGAACGATTTCAACGATCTAAAATGCTTGAAATGATTATTTTAGCAAAACAGCACGTTTTGAACTTTAATCTGCGTTTTAACGCGTAAAACAACATAAAAAACGACGAATTTTTTTTATTATTCGTTTTTTAATATTGCTTCTATTCGAACGATTTCAAGATCTAAAATGCTTGAAAATGATTATTTTTAGCTAAACAGCACGTTTTGAGCTTTAATCTGCGTTTTAACGCGTAAAACAGCATAAAAACGACGAAAATTTTTTTTATTCGTTTTTATTAATATTGCGTCTATTTGAACGATTTCAACGATCTAAAATGCTTGAAAATGATTATCTTAGCAAAACAGCACGTTTTTGAGCTTTAATCTGCGTTTTAACGCGTAAACAGCATTAAAGCAACGAATTTTTATTATTCGTTTTTAATATTGCTTCTATTTGAACGATTTCAACGATCTAAAATGCTTGAAAATGATTATTTTAGCAAAACAGCACGTTTTAGCTTTAATCTGCGTTTAACGCGTAAAACAGCATAAAAAAAAACGAATTTTTTATTATTCGTTTTTTTTAAATTATTGCTTTTCTTTTTTTTCGGAAAAAAGAAAAATTTTAACCGAAAATTTCCATAAAATGCTTGAAAATATTATTTTAGCAAAACAGCACGTTTTGAGCTTTAATCTGCGTTTTAACGCGTAAAAAAGCATAAAACGACGAATTTTATTAAATTTGTTTTATTTATTTTCTTTTATTTGAACGATTTTAACGATCTAAAATGCTTGAAAATGATTATTTAGCAAAAAAGCCGTTTTGACTTTAATCGCGTTTTAACGCGTAAACACATAAAACGACGAATTTTATTATCGTTTTAATATTTCTTTTATTTGAACGATTTCAACGATCTAAAATGCTTGAAAATTATTATTTAGCAAAGCACGTTTTGAGCTTTAATCTGCGTTTTAACGCGTAAACAGCATAAAAAAGACGAAATTTTTTTTATTCGTTTTTATTAATATTGCGTCTATTTGAACATTTCAACGATCTAAAAAAGCTTGAAAAAGATTAATTTTTGCAAAACAGCACGTTTTGAGTTTAATCTGCGTTTTAAAGCGTTAAACAGCATTAAAACGACAAATTTTTTTTTATTCGTTTTAAATTATATGCTTCTATTTGAACGATTTCAAAGATCTAAAATGCTTGAAATGATTATTTTAGAAAACAGCACGTTTTGAGCTTTAATCTGCGTTTTAACGCGTAAAACAGATAAAACAAAGAAAATTCTTTATTTATTTTTTTTTTTAAAATTTAAACTTTAAAAAATTTTTTTAGCAAAACAGCACTTTGAGCTTTAATTTCCCTTTTACGCTTTAAAAAAGCATAAAAACGACGAAATTTTTATTATTGTTTTTATTAATATTGCTTTTTATTTGAACGATTTCAACGATCTAAAATGCTTGAAAATGATTATTTTAGCAAAACAGCACGTTTTGAGCTTTAAACTGCGTTTTTAAAGCGTAAAACAGCATAAAAACGACGAAAATTTTTTTTATTCGTTTTTATTAATATTGCTTCATTTGAACGATTTCAACGATTTAAAATGCTTGAAAATGATTATTTTACAAAACAGCACGTTTTGAACTTTAATCTGCGTTTTAACGCGTAAAACAACATAAAACGACAAATTTTTATTATTCGTTTTTAAATTTAAAATTGCTTCTATTGGGAAAGATTTCAACGATCAAAATGCTTGAAAAAGATTATTTTAGCAAAACAGCACGTTTTTAGCTTTAATCTGCGTTTTTAAAGCGTAAAAAAGCATAAAACGACGAAATTTTTATTATTCGTTTTTATTAATATTGCTCTATTTGAACATTTCAACGAACTAAAATGCTTGAAAATGATTATTTTAGCAAAACAGCAGTTTTGAGCTTTAATCTGCGTTTTAACGCTTAAACAGCATTAAAACGACAAATTTTATTATTCGTTTTTAAATTTAAAATTGCTTTTATTTGAACGATTTCACGATCTAAAATGTCGAAAATGATTATTTTAGAAAACAGACGTTTTGAGTTTTTAATCTGCGTTTTAACGCGTAAAACAGATAAAAACGACAATTTTTATTATTTGTTTTTATTAATATTGCTTTTATTTAACGATTTCAACGATCTAAAATGCTTGAAAATGAATTTTTTTAGCAAAACAGCACTTTTGAGCTTTAATTTGCGTTTTAACGCTAAACAGCATAAAACGACGAAATTTTATTATTGTTTTTATTAATATTGCGTCTATTTGAACGATTTCAACGATCTAAAATGCTTGAAAATGATTATTTTAGCAAAACAGCACGTTTTGAGTTTTAAACTGCGTTTTAAAGCGTAAAACAGCATAAAACGACGAATTTTTATTATTCGTTTTTATTAATATTGCGTCATTTGAACGATTTCAACGATCTAAAATGCTTGAAAATGATTATTTACAAAACAGACGTTTTGAGCTTTAATCTGCGTTTTAACGCGTAAAACAGCATAAAACGACAATTTTTTATTATTCGTTTTTATTAATATTGCTTCTATTTGAACGATTTCAACGATCTAAAATGCTGAAATGATTATTTTAGCAAAACAGCACGTTTTGAGCTTTTAATCTGCGTTTTAACGCGTAAAACAGCATAAAACGACGAATTTTTATTATTCGTTTTTTATTAATATTGCGTCTATTTGAACGATTTCAACGATACTAAAATGCTTGAAAATGATTATTTTAGCAAAACAGCAGTTTTGAGCTTTAATCTGCGTTTTACGCGTAAAACAGCATAAAACGACGAATTTTTATTATTCGTTTTTATTAATATTGCGTCTATTTGAACGATTTCAACGATCTAAAATGCTTGAAAATGATTATTTTAGCAAAACAGACGTTTTGAGCTTTAATCTGCGTTTTAACGCGTAAAACAGCATAAAACGACAGAATTTTTATTATTCGTTTTTTATTAATATTACTTTTATTTGGAACGATTTCAAACGATCTAAAAATGTTTTGAAAATGATTATTTACGACAAAAACAGCATCGTTTGAGTTTTAATCTGCGTTTTAACGCGTAAAACAGCATAAAACGACAGAAATTTTTATTATTCGTTTTTATTAATATTGCGTCTATTTGAACGGATTTCAACGATCTAAAATGCTTGAAAATGATTATCTTAGCAAAACAGCACGTTTTGAGCTTTTAATCTGCGTTTTACGCGTAAACAGCATAAAACGACGAAATTTTTATTATTCGTTTTTATTATGATTACTTTAGCAAAACAGCACGTTTTGAGCTTTAATCTGCGTTTTAACCCGTAAAACAGCATAAAACGACGAATTTTTATTATTCGTTTTTATTAATATTGCTTCTATTTGAACGATTTCAACGATCTAAAATGCTAGAAAATGATTATTTTAGCAAAACAGCACGTTTTTTAGCTATAATCTGCGTTTTAACGCGTAAAACAGCATAAAACGACAAAATTTTTATTATTCGTTTTTATTAATATTGCTTCTATTTGAACGATTTCAACGATCTAAAATGCTTGAAAATGATTATTTTAGCAAAACAGCACGTTTTGAGCTTTAATCTGCGTTTTAACGCGTAAAACAGCATAAAACGACGAATTTTTTTTTATTCGTTTTTATTAATATTGCTTCTATTCGAACGATTTCAACGATCTAAATGCTTGAAAATGATTATTTTAGCTAAACAGCACGTTTTGAGCTTTAATCTGCGTTTTAACCCTAAAACACATAAAAACGACGAAATTTTTATTATTCGTTTTTATTAATATTGCGTCTATTTGAACGATTTCAACGATCTAAAATGCTTGAAAATGATTATTTTAGCAAAACAGCGTTTTAGTTTAATCTGCGTTTTAACGCCTTAAAACAGCATTAAAAAGACAAATTTTTATTATTAGTTTTAATTAATATTTGCCCATTTGAACGATTTCGACGATCTAAAAAAGCTCGAAAATGATTATTTTAGTAAAACAGCACGTTTTGAGCTTAATCTGCGTTTTAACGCGTAAAACAGTATAAAACGACGAATTTTTATTATTCGTTTTTATTAATATTGTTCTATTTCAACGATGTCAACGATCTAAAATGCTTGAAAATGAATATTTTAGCAAAACAGCCTTTGAGCTTTTTAAATTTTCGTTTTAACGCGTAAAACAGCATAAAAAAGACGAAATTTTTATTATTCGTTTTTATTAATATTGCGTCTATTTGAACGATTTCAACGATCTAAAAGGCTTGAAAATGATTATTTTTAGCAAAACAGCACGTTTTGAGCTTTTTATCTGCGTTTTAACGCGTAAAACAGCATAAAACGACCAATTTTTTAAATTTTTTGTTTTTATTAATATTGCTTTTTTTTGAACGATTTCAACGATCTAAAATGCTTGAAATGATTATTTTAGCAAAACCGCACGTTTTTAGCTTTAATCTGCGTTTAACGCGTAAAACAGCATAAAACGACGAATTTTTATTATTCGTTTTTATTAATATTGCTTCTATTTGAACGATTTCAACGATCTAAAATGCTTGAAAATGATTATTTTAGCAAAACAGCATGTTTTGAGCTTTAATCTGCGTTTTATCGCTTAAAACAGCATGACAACGACGAAATTTTTATTATTCGTTTTTATTAATATTGCGTCTATTTGAACGATTTCAACGATCTAAAATGCTTGAAAATGATTATTTTAGCAAAACAGCATGTTTTGAGAGCTTTAATCTGCGTTTTAACGCGTAAAACAGCATAAAACGGCAAGAATTTTATTATTCGTTTTATTAATGTGCGTCTATTTGAACGATTTCAGCGATCTACAAAATGCTTGAAAATGATTATCTGTAAAACAGCACGTTTTTGAGCTTTAATCTACGTTTTTAACGCGTAAACAGCATAAAACGACGAATTTTTTATTATTCGTTTTTTAATAATATTGCTTCTATTTGAACGATTTCAACGATCTAAAATGCTTGAAAATGATTATTTTGCTTAGCAAAACAGCACGTTTTCAGCTTTAATCTGCGTTTAACGCGTAAAACAACATAAAAACGAAGAATTTTATTATTCGTTTTTATTAATATGCTTCTATTTGAACATTTCAACGATCTAAAGTAGCGAAAATTATTATTTAGCAAACAGCGCGTTTTGAGCTTTAATCTGCGTTTTAACGTAAAAACATATAAAACGGCAATTTTTTTATTATTCGTTTTTATTAATGATTATTTTAGCAAAACAGCACGTTTTGAGCTTTAATCTGCGTTTTAACGCGTAAAACGGCATAAAAACGACGAATTTTTATTATTCGTTTTTACCGTAGTAGTAGCTTCCTATTTGAACGATTTTAACGATTTAAAATGCTTGAGAATGATTATTTTAGCAAAACGGCACGTTTTGAGGCTTTTAATCTGCGTTTTTAACGTAAAACAGCATACAAAACAACGAAATTTTTATTATTCGTTTTGGTAATATTGCGTCTATTTCGACGATTTCAACGATCTAAAAAAATGCTTGAAAATGATTATTTTAGCAAAACAGCACGTTTGAGGAAAACTTTAATCTGCGTTTTTTACGCGTAAAACAGCATAATAAAAACGACGAAATTTTATTCGTTTCTTATTAATGTACGTCTATTTGAACGATTTCAACGATACAAAATGCTTGAAAATGATTATTTAGCAAAACAGCACGTTTTGAGCTTTAATCTGCGTTTTAACGCGTAAAGCAACATAAAAACGACGAATTTTTATTATTCGTTTTATTAATATTGCTTCTATTTGAACGATTTCCAGCGATCTAAAATGGCGAAAATGATTATTCTAGCAAAACGCGCGTTTTGAGCTTTTAATCTGCGTTTTAACGCGGCAAGCAGCATAAAACTTGACGAAATTTTATTATTCGTTTTTATTAATATTGCGTCTATTTGAAAGATTTCAGCGATCAATAATGCTTGAAAATAGTTATTTTAGCAGCAAAACAGCGTTTGAGCTTTAATCGCTGCGTTTTTAACGCGTAAAGCAACATAAAAACGGCGAAATTTTTTGATATTCGTTTTTTTATTAATATTGCTTCTATTTGAACAATTTCAACGATCTAAAATGCTTGAAAATGATTATTTTAGCAAAACACGTTTTGAGCTTTAATCTACGTTTAACGTAAAACATCATAAAACTACAAATTTTTTATTCGTTTTTATTAATATTGCTTCTGTCCGAACGATTTCAACGATCTAAAATGCTTGAAATGATTATTTTAGCTAAACAGCACGTTTTGAGCTTTAATCTGCGTTATAACGCGTAAAACAGCATAAAAATGACGACATTTTATTATTCGTTTTATTAATATTGCGCGCGTCTATTTGAAAAGACGATTTCAACGATCTAAAATGGCGAAAATGATTATTTTTGGCAAAACAGCGCGTTTTGAGCACAATCTGCGTTTTAACGCGTAAAACAGCATAAAAACGACGAATTTTTATTATTCGTTTTTTATCAATATTGCTTCTATTTGAACGATTTCAACGATCTAAAATGCTTGAAAATGATTATTTAGCAAACATACGTTTTGAGCTTTTAATCTGCGTTTTAACGCGTAAAACAACATAAAACAGCAGAAATTTTATTATTCGTTTTTATTAATGTAATGGTTATTTTAGCAAAACAGCACGTTTTGAGCTTTAATCTGCGTTTAACGCGTAAAACAGCATAAAACGACGAATTTTTTATTATTCGTTTTTATTAATATTAACTTCTATTTGAACGATTTCAACGATTTAAAATGCTTGAAAATGATTATTTTTAAGCAAAAACAGCTACGTTTTTGAGCTTTTAATCTGCGTTTTAACTTGCGTAAAACAACATAAAAACGGCAAAATTTTTATTATTCGTTTTATTAATATTGCGTCTATTTCGACGATTTCAGCGATCTAAAATGCTTAGAAAATGATTATTTTAGCAAAACAGCACGTTTTGAGCTTTTAATCTGCGTTTTTACGCGTAAAACAATAAAACGACGAAATTTTTATTGTCGTTTCTTATTAATGTACACGTCTAATTGAACGATTTCAACGATCTAAAATGGCAGAAATGAAGTTATTTGTAAAACAGCACGTTTTGGAAGGCTTTAATCTGCGTTTTAACGCGTAAAATCAGCATAAAACGACGAATTTTTATTATTCGTTTTTATTATGCTTCTATTTGAACGATTTCAACGATCTAAAATGCTTGAAAATGATTATTCTAGCAAAACAGCACGTTTTGAGCTTTTAATCTACGTTTTAACGCGTAAAACAGCATAAAACGACAGAAATTTTATTATTCGTTTTATTAATATTGCGTCTGAAGATTTCAACGATCTAAAATGCTTGAAAATGATTATTTTGTAAAACAGCACGTTTGAGCTTTAATCTGCGTTTTAACTTGCGTAAAACAGCATAAAACGGCAATTTTTAATATTCGTTTTATTAATATTGCTTCTATTTGAACGATTTCAATGATCTAAAATGCTTGAGAAAATGATTATTTTTAGCAAAACACGTTTGAAGGCTTTAATCTGCGTTTTAACGCGTAAAACAGCAAAACGACGAATTTTTATTATTCGTTTTTTTTATTAATGTTAGCTTCTATTTGAACGATTTCCAACGATCTAAAATGTGAAATGATTATTTTAGCCAAAACAGCGCGTTTTGAGCTTTAATCCTGCGTTTTAACGCGTAAAACATAAAACGACGGGAATTTTATTATTCGTTTTTATTAAAATTGCGTCTATTTGAACGATTCCGACGATCCAAAAGGGGTGATTATTTGGGGAAACAAACACGTTTTTAACTTTAATCTGCGTTTTAACGCATAAAACAGCAAATAAAAACGACGAAATTTTTATTATTCGTTTTTTTTTTAATATTTGCTTCTATTTGAACGATTTCAACGATCTAAAAATTGAAAAAGAATTTTTTTTAAAAAAAGCCCTTTTGAGCTTAAATCTGCGTTTTTCGCGTAAAACAGCATTAAAAAAGACGAAATTTTTTTTTCGTTTTCTTATTAAACGTCTATTTGAACGATTTCCCCGATCTAAAATGGAAAATGATTATTTTGAAAACAGCCGTTTTTTGGGCTTTAATCTGCGTTTTTTAAAGCATAAAACGGGCCCAAAACGGAAATTTTTTTTTTTTTTATTAAAATTTTATTCTATTTGAACGGTTTCAACGATCCCAAAATGCTTGAAAACGATTATTTTTTTAAAAAAGGGACGTTTGAGCTTTAATCTACATTTTAACCCCGTAAAACAAAACCAAAAAAAAGCCGAAATTCTTATTATTCGATTTTTAAATATTGGGTTCTATTTGAACGGTTTTAACGATCTAAATGCCAGAAAATGATTATTTTAGCCGGAGCACGTTTTTAGCTTTAATCTGCGTTTTTTAAAGCGTAAAACAGCATAAAAAAGACGAAATTTTTTTTTATTTGTTTTTATTAATGGGGCCCCTTTTTTGAACGATTTCCCAATCTAAAATTGCGAAAATGATTTTTAAACAAAACAGCACGTTTTGAGCTTTTTAAAACCCCTTTTTAAAGCGCAAAAACATAAAAAAGACGAATTTTTAAATTATTGTTTTTTTTAAAATTTTCTTCTGTTTGAACTTTCCCAAAGATCAAAAAGTTTAAAATGATCATTTTAGCAAAAAGCACGTTTTGAGCTATAATCTGCGTTTTTTAAAGCGCAAAAAATAAAAAAGACGAATTTTTAATTATTCGTTTTTTAATTTTTACTTCTATTTGAACAATTTTAACGATCTAAAAAGCTTGAAAATAAATTTTTTTTAGAAAACAGCCCTTTTCAAAACTTTAATCTGCGTTTTAACGCGTAAAAAAAAAATAAAAAAGGCGAAATTTTTATTATTCGTTTTATTAATATTAAAGTCAATTTGAACGATTTCCCAAAGATCTAAAATGTTTGAAAATGATTATTTTTGCAAAACAGGGGTTTTGAGTTTTAATCCGTTTTTGGGGCGTAAAAAGGGAAAAAAGACGAATTTTTATTATTCGTTTTTTTTTTAATATTGGCCCATTTGAAATTTCAACGATCCAAAAAAACTTGAAAATATTATTTTAGCCCCCCGTTTTGAGCTTTTTAAACTCGTTTTAACGCGTAAAACCATAAAAAAGGAGGGGAAATTTTTTTTATTCGTTTTTTTTAATGTTGGGCTATTTGAACGATTTCAACGATCTAAAATGGGGAAAAAATTATTTTAGCGAAAACAAACACGTTTTGGAAAGGGTTTAATCTGCGGTTTAAAGCGTAAAACAGCATAGAAACGAGAATTTTTAAATTTTTCGTTTTTTATTTTAAAATTGCTTCTATTTTTAACGGTTTTAACGATCTAAAATGCTTGAAAATGATTTTTTAAAAACAGCACGTTTTGAGCTTTAATCCCGCGTTTTTAAAGCTAAAAAAGCTTTTTAAAAAAGCGAAATTTTTTTTTATTCTTTTTTTTTAATGATTACTTTAGCAAAACAGCCGTTTTTTAGCTTTAATCCCGCGTTTTTAAACCCCTAAAACAGCATAAAAACGACCAATTTTTTTTTTTCGTTTTTTTTTTTAATATTGCTTCCCTTTTTAACAATTTCAACAATCTAAAATGCTTGAAAATGATTATTTTAGCAAAACAGCGTTTTGAGTTTTATCTGCGTTTTCACGCGTAAAACAGCTAAAAAAGCAAATTTTTTTTATTCGTTTTTATTAATATTGCGTCTTTTTGAACGATTTCAACGATTTAAAATGGGGAAAAAAGAACCCCCCCCAAAAAAGGGACGTTTTGAGCTTTTAAACCGCGTTTTAACGCGTAAAACAGCATAAAACGACGAATTTTTATTATTGTTTTTTAAAAATTTCTTCTATTTGAACGGTTTTAACGATCTAAAAAAGCTTTAAAATGATTATTTTAAAAAACAACGTTTTGAGTTTTTAAACTGCGTTTTAACGCGTAAAACAACATAAAAACGACGAATTTTTATTATTCGTTTTTATTTAAAATTGCTTCTTTTTTGAACGATTTCAACGATCTAAAATGCTTGAAAATGATTATTTTAAACAAAACAATGTTTTGAGCTTTAATCTGCGTTTTTTGGCCTTTAAAAAAGCATGACAACGACGAAATTTTTTTTATTCGTTTTTTTTTAATATTGCGTCTATTTGAACGGGTTTCAACGTCTCAAATGCTTGAAAATGATTATTTTAGCAAAAAAGCACGTTTTTGGGGTTTTTAAACTGCGTTTTAACCCCGTAAAAAAAAACATAAAAAAGGCGAAATTTTTTTTTATTCGTTTTTATTAATATTGCGTCTATTTTAACCCCATTTCCAAAAAATCCAAAAAAGCTTGAAAATAAATTTTCCAGCAAAAAAGCACGTTTTGAGCTTTTTTAAACTGCGTTTTAACGCGTAAAACCGGGATAAAACGACGAATTTTTTTTATTCGTTTTTTAAAAATATTGCTTCTATTTGAACGATTTCAACGATCTTCTTTAAAATGAAATTTTTTTTGAAAAACAGCACGTTTTCAGCTTTAATCTGCGTTTTAACGCGTAAAAAAGCATAAAAAAGAAAAATTTTTTTTTATTCGTTTTTTTTTTAATATTGCTTCTATTTGAACGATTTCAACGATCTAAAAAGCTTGAAAATTATTATTTAAAACAAAACAGCACGTTTTGAGCTTTAATCTGCGTTTTAACGCGTAAAACAGCAAAAAAACGACGAATTTATTATTATTCGTTTTTTTTTTAATGATTATTTTACAAAAAAAAGCACGTTTTTTAGTTTTTTTCCCCCCCTTTTTTAAGCGTAAAACAGCTTTTAAAAAAAGACAAATTTTTTTATTCGTTTTTATTTATTTTTCTATTTGAACGATTTCAACGATTTAAAAAAGCTTGAAAAAAGATTTTTTAGCAAAAAAGGGAGTTTTATTTTAAACTGCGTTTTTAAAGCGTAAAACGGGATAAAAAAGACGGGAAAATTTTTTTTTTTTTCGTTTTTATTAATATTGGTCTATTTCGACGACAAAAAGGGTCTAAAAAGCTTTAAAATGATTATTTTTGCAAAAAAAAGCACGTTTTTAGTTTTTAAACTGCGTTTTTTTCGCGAAACCAAAAACGACGAAATTTTTTTTTATTCGTTTCTTATTAATATTCGTTTTTTGAACGGTTTTAACGATTTAAAAAGTTGAAAAAAGATTATTTAGCAAAACAGCACGTTTTGAGCTTTTTAAACTGCGTTTAACGCGTAAACAGCATAAAAAAGACGAATTTTTTTTTATTCGTTTTTTTTTAATATTGCTTCTATTTGGAAAAATTTCAACGATCTAAAATGCCAAAAGATTATTCAGCAAAACAGCACGTTTTTAGCTTTTTAAACTGGGGTTTTTAAAGCGTAAAACAAAACATAAAAAAGACGAAATTTTTTATTATTCCCTTTTTTTTTAATAATTTCGTCTTTTGAAAAATTTCAACGATCTATAAGCCCCAAAAAAGATTATTTTAGCAAAACAGCACTTTTAACCGCGTTTTAAGCGTAAAAAAAGCATAAAAAAAGACGAAATTTTTTAAAATTCGTTTTTTTTTAAATTTCTTCTTTTTTGGGAAAGATTTCAACGATCTAAAATGCTTGAAAATGATTATTTTTGCAAAACACACGTTTTTAGCTTTAATCTGCGTTTTTCGCGTAAAACATCATAAAAACTACGAATTTTTATTATTCGTTTTTTTTAATATTGCTTCTATTTTAACGATTTCAACGATCTAAAAAAGCTTTAAAATGATTATTTTAGCAAAACCCGCGCGTTTTTAGCTTTTAATCTGCGTTTTAACGCGTAAAAAACATAAAAAAGACGAAATTTTTTTTATTCGTTTTTTTTAAAAAATTTCGTTTTTGAACGATTTCCCAAAGATCTAAAATGCTTTGAAAATGATTATTTTTGGGAAAACAGCACGTTTTGGGGCTTTTTAAACTGCGTTTTTTAAAGCGTAAAAAAATCATAAAAAAAGACGGGTTTTTTTAAAATTTGTTTTTATTAATATTGCTTCTATTTGGAAAGATTTCCCCTTCAAAAATGCTTGAAAATGATTATTTTAAAAAAAGCCGTTTTGAACTTTAATCTGCGTTTTAACGCAAAACAACATAAAAAAGACGAATTTTTTTATTCGTTTTTTTTTTAATATTACTTTATTCGAAAAGATTTCAAGATCTAAAATGTTGAAAATATTATTTTAGCTAAACAGCAAGTTTTGAGCTTTTAAACTGCGTTATAACGCGTAAAACAGCATAAAAATGACGACATTTTTATTATTCGTTTTTTTTAATATTGCGTCTATTTGAACGGTTTTAACGATCAAAATGCTTGAAAATGATTATTTTGGCAAAACAGCACGTTTTTAGCTTTTTAAACTGCGTTTTAACGAGTAAAACAGCATAAAACGACGAATTTTTATTATTCGTTTTTATCAATATTGCTTCTATTTGAACGATTTCAACGATCTAAAATGCTTGAAAATGATTATTTTAGCAAAACAGCACGTTTTGAGCTTTAATCTGCGTTTTAACGCGTAAAACAGCATAAAAACAAGAATTTTTATTATTCGTTTTTTATTAATGGTTATTTTAGCAAAACACACGTTTTGAGCTTTAATCTGCGTTTATAACGCGTAAAAAAGCATAAAATGACGAAATTTTTAATATTCGTTTTTTTTTAATATTGCTTCTATTTGAACGATTTCAATGATCTAAAATGCTTGAAATGATTATTTTAGCAAAACACACGTTTTGAGCTTTAATCTGCGTTTTAACGCGTAAAACAGCATAAAACGACGAAATTTTATTATTCGTTTTTTTTTAATATTGCGTCTATTTGAACGATTTCAACGATCTAAAATGCTTGAAAATGATTATTTTAGCAAAACAGCACGTTTTGAGCTTTAATCTGCGTTTTAACGCGTAAAAAAGCATAAAACGACGAAATTTTTATTATTCGTTTTTATTAATATTGCGTCTATTTGAACGATTTCAACGATCTAAAATGCTTGAAAATGATTATCTTAGCAAAACAGCACGTTTTTAGCTTTAATCTGCGTTTTTAAAGCGTAAAACAGCATAAAACGACGAATTTTTTATTATTCGTTTTTAATAATATTGCTTCTATTTGAACGATTTCAACGATCTAAAATGCTTGAAAATGATTATTTTAGCAAAACAGCACGTTTTCAGCTTTTTAAACTGCGTTTTAACGCGTAAACAGCATAAAACGAAGAATTTTTTATTATTCGTTTTTATTAATATTGCTTCTATTTGAACGATTTCAACGATCTAAAATGCTTGAAAATTATTATTTAGCAAAACAGCACGTTTTGAGCTTAATCTGCGTTTTAACGCGTAAACAGCATAAAACGACGAATTTATTATTATTCGTTTTTATTAATGATTATTTTAGCAAAACAGCACGTTTTGAGCTTTAATCTGCGTTTTAACGCGTAAAACAGCATAAAAAAGACGAATTTTTATTATTCGTTTTTTATTAATATTGCTTCATTTGAACGATTTCAACGATTTAAAATGCTTGAAAATGATTATTTTAGCAAAACAGCACGTTTTGAGCTTTAATCTGCGTTTTAACGCGTAAAACAGCATAAAAACGAGAAATTTTTATTATTGTTTTTTATATTGCGTCTATTTGAAAGATTTCAAACGATCTATAAGCTTGAAAATGATTATTTTAGAAAACAGCATTTTATTTTTAATCTGCGTTTTAACGTAAACACATAAAACGACGAAATTTAATATTCACTTATTATATTGCTTCTATTTGAACGATTTAACGATCTAAAAATGCTTGAAAATGATTATTTTAGCAAAACTAGCACGTTTTGATTTATAGCGTTTTAACGCGTAAAACAGCATAAAAACAACGAAATTTTATTATTCGTTTTTATTAATGGTTATTTTAGCAAAACACACGTTTTGAGCTTTAATCTGCGTTATAACGCGTAAAACAGCATAAAAATGACGAAATTTTTAAATATTCGTTTTTATAATTATTTATTTGAAAGATTTATGATCTAAAATGCTTGAAAATGATTATTTTAGCAAAACACAGTTTTGAGTTAATCTGCTTTTAGCGTTAAACAGCATAAAACTACGAATTTTATTATATCGTTTATATTAATATTACGTCTATTTGAACGATTTCACGATCTAAAATGCTTGAAAATGATTATTTAGCAAAAGTTTTGAGTTTAATCTGCGTTTTTAACGCATAAAACAGCCTAAAAACTTGAGAAATTTTTATTATTCGTTTTTATTAATATTGATTCTATTTGAACGATTTCAACGATCTAAAATGCTTGAAAACGATTATTTTGCAAACAGCACGTTTTGAGCTTTAATCTGCATTTTAACGCGTAAAACAGCATAAAAACGACGAAATTTTATTATTCGATTTTATTAATATTGCTTCTATTTGAACGATTTCAACGATCTATAATGCCTGAAAATGATTATTTTAGCAAAACAGCACGTTTTAGTTTAATCTGCGTTTAACGCGTAAAAAAGCATAAAACGACGAAATTTTTATTATTTGTTTTTATTAATAGTGCATCTATTTGAACGATTTCAACAATCTAAAATGCTTGAAAATGATTATTTTAGCAAAACAGCACGTTTTGAGCTTTAATTGCGTTTTTAACGCGCAAAACAGCATTAAAACGACGAATTTTAATTATTCGTTTTTATTAATATTGCTTCTGTTTGAACGATTTCAACGATCTAAAATGCTTGAAAATGATCATTTTAGCAAAACAGCACGTTTTGAGCTATAATCTGCGTTTTAACGCGTAAAACAGCATAAAAACGACAAAATTTTTATTATTCGTTTTTATTAATATTGCTTCTATTTGAACGATTTCAACGATCTAAAATGCTTGAAAATAATTATTTTAGCAAAACAGCACGTTTTGAGCTTTAATCTGCGTTTTAACGCGTAAAACAGCATAAAACGCAAAAATTTTATTATTCGTTTTTATTAATATTGCTTCTATTTGAACGATTTCAACGATCTAAAATGCTTGAAAATATTATTTTAGCAAAACAGCACGTTTTGAGCTTTAATCTGCGTTTTAACGCGTAAAACAGCATAAAACAACGAATTTTTATTATTCGTTTTTATTAATATTGCTTCTATTTGAACGATTTCAACGATCTAAAATGCTTGAAAATGATTATTTTAGCAAAACAGCACGTTTAAGCTTTAATCTGCGTTTTAACGCGTAAAAAGCTTAAAACGACGAATTTTTTATTATTCGTTTTATTATGAAGTTATTTAACGATTTCAACGATTAATGCTTAAAATGATTATTTTAGCAAAACAGCATTTTGAGTTTTAATCGCGTTTTAACGCATAAAACAGCATCGCGAATTTTTTTATTCGTTTATTAATATTGCTTCTATTTGAACGATTTCAACGATCTAAAATGCTTGTTAATGATTATTTTACGCAAAAACAGCATTTTATGAGTTTTAATTGCGTTTTAACGCGTTAAACACTAAAAGAACGAAATTTTTATTATTCTAATTTTATTATATTGCGCTTTTGAACGATTTAAACGATCTAAAATGCTTGAAAATGATTATTTTAGCAAAGCGTTTTATTTAATCTGCGTTTTAACGCGTAAAACAGTCTAAAAACGATTTTTATATTCGTTTTTATTTAATATGCTTAATTTAACGATTTCAACGATCTAAAATGCTTGAATATATTATTTTAGTAAATGCACGTTTTGAGCTTTAATCTACGTTTACCGTAAAACAGCATAAAAACGACGATGTTTTATTATTCGTTTTTTATTAATATTGCTTCTATTAGAACGATTTCAACGATCTGAAATGCTTGAAATGATTATTTTAGCAAAACAGCACGTTTTGAAGCTTTAATCTGCGTTTTAAGCGTAAACAGCTTATAAAAACAACGAATTTTTTATTAATTCGTTTTTATTAATATTAGCTTAATTTGAACGATTTTCAACGATCTATAATGCTTGAAAATGATTATTTTAACAAAACAGCACGTTTGAATTAAATCGTTTTAACGCGTAAAACAGCATTAAACTACGCAAATTTATATTATGTTTTATTAAAATTGCGTTATTTGAACAATTCATGATTAAAATGCTTGAAAATGATTATTTTAGCAAAACAGCACGTTTTGAGCTTTAATCTGCAAATAACTTGCGTAAACAGCAAAAAACGACGAAATTTTTATTATTCGTTTTTATTAATATTGCTTCTATTTGATTGATTTCAACGATCTAAAATGCTTGAAAATGATTATTGAGCAAAAACGCACGTTTTGAGCTTTAATCTGCGTTTTAACGCTTAAAACAGCATAAAAAAGAGAAATTTTATTATTCGTTTTTATTAATATTGCTTCTATTTGAACGATTTCAACGATCTAAAATGCTTGAAAACGATTATTTTGCAAAACAGCAGTTTTGAGCTTTAATCTGCATTTAACGCGTAAAACAGCAAAAAACGACGAATTTTTTATTATTGTTTTTTTTAATATTGCTTCTATTTGAACGATTTCAACGATCTAAAATGCCTGAAAATGATTATTTTAGCAAAACGCACGTTTTGAGTTTTAATCTGCGTTTTAACGCGTAAAACAGCATAAAACGACGAAATTTTTATTATTTGTTTTTTATTAATATGCATATTTGAACGATTTCAACAATCTAAAATGCTTGAAAAGATTATTTTAGCAAAACAGCGTTTTGAGCTTTTAATCTGCGTTTTAACGCGCAAAACAGCATAAACGACGAATTTTTAATTATCGTTTTTTTAATATTGCTTCTGTTTGAACGATTTCAACGATCTAAAATGCTTGAAAATGATCATTTTAGCAAACACCGTTTTATATAATCTGCGTTTTAACGCGTAAAACAGCATAAAACACATAAATTTTATTATTCGTTTTTATTACATTGCTTATTTGAAGATTTCAACGATCTAAAAAGCTTGAAAATAATTATTTTAAGCAAAACAGCACGTTTTGAGCTTTAATTGCGTTTTTAACGCGTAAAAAGCAAAACGCGAATGTTTATTATTCGTTTATTAATATTGCTTCTATTAGAACATTTCAACGATTACAAATGCTTGAAAATATTATTTTAGCAAAACAGCAACGTTTTATTTAATCTGCGTTTTAACGCGTAAACAGCATAAAAACAGCGAATTTTTATTATTCGTTTTATTAATCATTGCTTCTATTTGAACGATTTAACGATCTAAAATGCTTGAAAATATTATTTTGAACAAAACAGCACGTTTTGAGTTTTAATCTGCGTTTAACGCGTAAAACAGCATAAAACGACAAATTTATATTATTCGTTTTTATTAACATTCTTTTGAACAATATCAACGATCTAAAATGCTTGAAAATGATTATTTTGCAAAACAGCGTTTTGAGCTTAATATGCATTTTTAACGCTAAAACAGCTTAAAAACGACGATTTTTTTAAATTCGTTTTATTATTTCTATGATCGATTTCAACGATCTAAAATGCTTGAAAATTTATTATTTTTAAAAAGCACGTTTTGAGCTTTAATTTGCATTTTAAGCTAAAACAGCATAAAACGACGAAATTTTATTATCGTTTTTATTAAATGCTTATTTGAACGATTTCAACGATCTAAAATGCTTGAAAATGATTATTTTAGCAAAACAGCACGTTTTAAATTTTAATCTGCGTTTTAACGCGTAAAACAGCATAAAACGACGAATTTTTATTATTCGTTTTATTAATATTGCGCATTTTGAACGATTTTCAACGATCTAAAAATGCTTGAAAATGATTATTTTCTTGCAAAACTAGACGTTTTTGAGCTTTAACCGCGTTTTAACGCATAAAACAGCATAAAACGACGAATTTTTTTTATTATTTTTTTTTATTATTCTATTTAAACGATTTCAACGATCTAAAATGCTTGAAAATGATTATTTTACGCAAAACAGCACGTTTTGAGCTTTAATCTGCGTTTTTAACGCGTAAAACAGCAAAGAACGAAATTTTTATTATTCGTTTTTATTAATATTGCGTTATTTGAACGATTTCAACGATCTACAATGCTTGAAAATGATTATTTTAGCAAAACAGCACGTTTTAAGCTTTAATCTGCGTTTTAACGCGTAAAACAGCATAAAAACGACGAATTTTTATTATTCGTTTTTATTAATATTGCTTATATTTGAACGATTTCAACGATCTAAAATGCTTGAAAATGATTATTTTAGCAAAACAGCACGTTTTGAGCTTTAATCTGCGTTTAACGCGTAAAACAGCACATAAAAACGACGAAATTTATATTATTCGTTTTTATTAATATTGCGTCTATTTGAACAATATCAACGATCTAAAATGCTTGAAAATGATTATTTTAGCAAAACAGCACGTTTTGAGCTTTAATCTGCATTTAAACGCGTAAACAGCAAAAAACGACGAATTTTTATTATTCGTTTTTATTAATATTGTTTATTTGATCGATTTCAACGATCTAAAAATGCTTGAAATGATTATTTTAGCAAAAACAGCACGTTTTGAGTTTTAATTTGCATTTTAACGCGTAAACAGCATAAAACGACGAAATTTTTATTATTCGTTTTTATTAATATTGCGTCTATTTGAAACGATTTCAACGATCTAAAATGCTTGAAAATGATTATTTTAGCAAAACAGCACGTTTTAAGCTTTAATCTGCGTTTTAACGCGTAAAAACAGCATAAAAACGACGAATTTTATTATTCGTTTTTATTAATATTGCGCTCATTTGAACGATTTCAACGATCTAAAAATGCTTTGAAAATGATTATTTTGTTAAAAACAGCACGTTTTGAGCTTTAATCCGCATTTTGCTATGTGTAAACAAAAGCATAAAACGACGAATTTTTATTATTCGTTTTTATTAATATTTGCTTCTATTCTGAACGATTTCAACGATCTAAAATGCTTCTGAAAATGATTATTTTCGCAAAACAGCACGTTTTGAGCTTTAATCTGCGTTTTAACGCGTAAAACAGCTTAAAAAGAACGAAATTTTTATTACTCGTTTTTATTAATATTGCATCTATTTGAACGATTTCAACGATCTAAAAAATGCTTGAAAATGATTATTTTAGCAAAACAGCACGTTTAAGCTTAATCTGCGTTTTAACGCGTAAAACAGCATAAAACGACGAATTTTTATTATCTGTTTTTTTATTAATATTGCTTATATTTGAACGATTTCAACGATCTAAAAATGCTTCTTCTGAAAATGATTATTTTAGCAAAACAGCACGTTTTGAGCTTTAATCTGTAGTTTTAACGCGTAAAACAGCATAAAAACGACGAAATTTTTATTATTCGTTATTTATTAATATTGCGTCTATTTGAACGATTTCGACCCAAAATGCTTGAAAAATGATTATTTTAGCAAAACAGCATCAGTTTTGAGCTTTAATCCGCGTTTTAACGCGTAAAACAGCATAAAAACGACGAATCCTTTTTTTATTATTCGTTTTATTAATATCTAGCCTGAATGATCAAATGATCTAAAATGCCTAAGTCGCATTGTTTTAAATAAAAGTCAACCTCTGAAGTTTAAAACACGAAATTTCGTTATTTCGTCACAATGTTCTAGTCGGGAACGATTTCGCACCATCCCGCACGCTTGCACGATTATTTTAAAGCCGCACGCTTTGAGCTGTAACGTAAAGTTTTAACGCGTAAAACAGCATAAAACGTGACGATTTTTTATTATTCGTTTCTTATTCATATTGCTTCTATTTGAACAAATTTAACGATCTAAAATGCTTTAAAATGATTATTTTAGCAAACAGCACGTTTTGATTTTACCCGCAGTTTTAACGCGTAAAAACAGCATAAAAATGACGAAATTTTAATATTCATTTTTATTAATATTGCGTCTATTTGAAACGATTTCAACGATCTAAAAATGCTTTGAAAATGATTATTTTAGCAAAACAGCACGTTTTGAGCTTTAATCTGCGTTTTAACGCGTAAACAGCATAAAACGACAAATTTTTATTATTCGTTTTTAAATTTAAAATTGCGTCTATTTAAACGATTTCGACGATCTAAAATGCTCGAAAATGATTATTTTAGCAAAACAGCACGTTTTGAGCTTTTAATCTGCGTTTTAACGCGTAAAACAGCATAAAACGACGAATTTTTATTATTCGTTTTTATTAATATTGCTTCTATTTGAACGATTTCAACGATCTAAAATGCTTGAAAATGATTATTTTAGCAAAACAGCACGTTTTAGCTTTAATCTGCGTTTTAACGCTTAAAACAGCATAAAAACGACGAAATTTTTATTATTTGTTTTTTTTAATATTGCGTCTATTTGAACGATTTCAACGATCTAAAATGCTTGAAAATGATTATTTTAGCAAAACAGCACGTTTTGAGTTTGATCTGCGTTTTAACGCGTAAAACAGCATAAAAACGACCAATTTTTAAATTTTTGTTTTTATTAATATTGCTTTATTTGAACGATTTCAACGATCTAAAATGCTTGAAAATGATTATTTTAGCAAAACAGCTCGTTTTAGCTTTAATCTGCGTTTTAACGCGTAAAACAGCATAAAACGACGAAATTTTTATTATTCGTTTTTATTAATATTGCGTCTATTTGAACGATTTCAACGATCTAAAATGCTTGAAAATGATTATCTTTTGCAAAACAGCACGTTTTGAGCTTTAATCTGCGTTTTAACGCGTAAAACAGCATAAAACGACGAATTTTTATTATTCGTTTTTATTAATATTGCGTCTATTTGAACGATTTCAACGATCTATAATGCTTGAAAATGATTATTTTAGCAAAACAGAACGTTTTAGCTTTTAATCTGCGTTTTAACGCGTAAAACAGCATAAAACGACGAATTTTTATTATTCGTTTTTATTAATATTGCGTCTATTTGAACGATTTCAACGATCTAAAATGCTTGAAAATGATTATTTTAGCAAAACAGCACGTTTTTAGTTTAACGCGTTTTAACGCAAAACCAAAAACGACGAATTTTTTTTATTGTTTTTTTTTAAAATCCCCTTTTTAACGATTTCAACGATCTAAAAAGCTTGAAAATGATTTTTGCAAACGGCCCTTCGGCTTTTTGTCGCGTTTTAACCGAAAAAAAAGCAAAAAGGAGAAAATTTTTTTATTCTTTTTTTTTAATATTGCGTATTTTGAACGTTTCAACGATCTAAAATTTTGAAAATGATTATTTTAGCAAAACAGCCCTTTTTTAATCTGCGGTTTAACCCCGTAAAACAGCATAAAACGACAATTTTTATTATTCGTTTTTTTTAATATTTCTTCTATTTGAACGATTTCAACGATCTAAAATGCTTGAAAATGATTATTTTGAAAACAGCACGTTTTGAACTTTAATCTGCGTTTTAACGCGTAAAAAACAAAAAAACGACGAAATTTTTATTATTCGTTCTTTTTTAATATTGCGTCTATTTCAACGATTTCAACGATCTAAAATGCTTGAAAAAGATTATTTTAAAACAAAAAAAGCACGTTTTGAGCTTTTTAAACTGCGTTTTAACGCGTTAAACAGCCCTAAAAAAGACAAATTTCTTATTATTCGTTTTTTTTAATATTGGCCCATTTAAACGATTTCGACGATCTAAAAAAGCTCGAAAATGATTATTTTTTGTAAAACAGCACGTTTTGAGCTTTAATCTGCGTTTTAACGCGTAAAACAGCATAAAAACGACGAAAAATTTTTTTATTCGTTTTTATTAAAATTTTCTTCTATTTGAACGGGTTTCAACGTCTAAAAAGCTTGAAAATGATTATTTTAGCAAAACAGCACGTTTTGAGCTTTTTAAATTTCGTTTATCGCTTAAAACAGCATAAAAAAAGACGAAATTTTTATTATTTGTTTTTTTTTAATTTTTTGCGTCCCATTTGAACGTTTTTAACGATCTAAAAGGTTTTAAAATGATTATTTTTTTGCAAAACAGCAAGTTTTTGGGGGTTTATCTGCGTTTTAACGCGTAAAAAAAGCATAAAAAAGACCAATTTTAATTATTTTTTTTTATTAATATTTTCTTTTATTTGAACGATTTCAACGATCTAAAATGCTTGAAAATGATTATTTTGAAAACAGCTCGTTTTTTAAACTTTAATCTGCGTTTTAACGCGTAAAACAGCATAAAAAAAGACGAAATTTTTTTTATTCCCTTTTTTTTTTAATATTACTTCTGTTTTTTTGATTTTTTTCGATCTAAAATGCTTGAAAAAAAGATTATTTTAGCAAAAAGCACGTTTTGAGCAATAATCTGCGTTTTAACCAAAACAACATAAAAAAGAAAAAAATTTTTATTATTCGTTTTTTTTTTAATATTGCTCCTATTTGAACGATTTCAACGATCTAAAATGCTTAAAAAAGATTATTTTTTAAAAACAGCACGTTTTGAGCTTTTTAAACTGCGTTTTAACCCTAAACAACATAAAAACGACCCAATGTTTTATTTTGTTTTTTTTAATTTTTGCTTTATTTGAACGATTTCAACATCTAAAATGCTTGAAAATGGGTTATTTTAGGAAAAAAGCACGTTTTTGAGCTTTTTAAACTGCGTTTTAACCCCGTAAAACAGCATAAAACCCAAAGAATTTTTTTTTATTCGTTTTTATTAATTTTTCCTATTTGAAACGATTTCAACGATCTAAAATGCTTGAAAAATTATTTTAACAAAACAGCACGTTTTTAAAACAACCCCCCCTTTTTTAACCCTAAAAACATAAAAAAAGACAAAATTTATATTATTCGTTTTATTAATATTGCTCTTTTGAACAATTTCAACGATCTAAAATGCTTGAAAAAAGATTATTTTTTGCAAAACAGCACGTTTTGAGCTTTTTAATCTGCATTTAACGCGTAAAACAGCAAAAAAAGGGAAAATTTTTTTTTTATTCTTTTATTAATATTGCTTCTATTTGAAAGATTTCAACGATCTAAAAAGCTTGAAAATGATTATTTTAGAAAAAGCACGTTTTGAGCTTTAATTTGCATTTTTAAAGCGTAAAAAAGCATAAAAAACGACGAAATTTTTTTTATTTTTTTTATTAATATTTGGGCTATTTGAACGTTTTAACGATCTAAAATGCTTGAAAAAGATTATTTTAAAAACAGCCCTTTTGTTTAAACTGCGTTTTTAAAGCGTAAAAAAACATAAAAAAGACGAATTTTTTTTTATTCGTTTTTATTAATTTGCGTCTTTTGAACGGGTTTCCCCGATCTAAAAAAACTTTAAAATGATTATTTTTGCAAAAAAAGCCCCGTTTTGGGGCTTTTTAACCGCGTTTTTAAAGCGTAAAAAAAGCATAAAAAAGGGGAAATTTTTTTTTATTCGTTTTTTTTAATTTGCTTCTATTTGAACGAAATTTTAACGATCTAAAATGCGAAAATTATTATTTTCGCAAAAAAGCACGTTTTGAGCTAATAATCTGCGTTTTAACGCGTTTCCCAAAAGAACGAAATTTTTTTTATTCGTTTTTTTTAATATTCGTCTATTTGAACGATTTCAAAAGATCTAAAAAAGCTTGGGAAAAAGATTTTTTAGCAAAACAGCACGTTTTTAAACTTTTAAACTGCGTTTTAACGCGTAAAAAGAGAAAAAAACGACAAATTTTTTATTATTCGTTTTTATTAACATTGCTTATATTTTTTAACGATTTCAACGATCTAAAAAAGCTTGAAAAAAGATTATTTTTGCAAAACAGCACGTTTTTTAGCTTTAATCTGCGTTTTAACGCGAAAACAGCATAAATAAAGACGAAATTTTATTATTCATTTTTTTTTAATACTGCGTTTATTTGAAAAGATTTCAACGATCTAAAATGCTTGAAAAAAGATTATTTTAAACAAAACAGCCCTTTTTAGGGTTTTTTTCTGCGTTTTAAAAGCGTAAAACAGCATAAAAAAGACGATTTTTTATTATTCGTTTTTTTTTAATATTGCGTCTATTTAAAAGATTTCCCCGATCTGAAAAAGATTGAAAATGATTACTTTAACAAAACAGCACGTTTTGAGTTTTTAAACTCGTTTTAACGCGTAAAAAAAAACATAAAAAAAGACGAAATTTTTTTTTTATTCGTTATTTTTTAAAATTGCGTCTATTTGAACGGTTTTAACGATCTAAAATGCTTGAAAATGATTATTTTAGTAAACACGTTTTGAGCTTTAATCTGCGTTTTAACGCGTAAAACAGCATAAAACGACGAATTTTTATTACTCGTTGTTTTATTAATATTGCGCTTTAACGATTTCAACGATCTAAAATGCTTGAAATGATTTTTTTAGCAAAACACTAGTTTTAGCTTTCCGTTTTAACGCAAACAGCATAAAAACGACGAAATTTTATTATTTGTTTTATTAATATTGCAGTCTATTTAAACGATTTCAACGATCTAAAATGCTTTTAAAATATTATTTTAGCAAAACAGCACGTTTGAGCTTTAATCTGCGTTTTAACGCGAAAACAGCATAAAACGACAAATTTATTATTTGTTTTATTAATATTGCGTCTATTTGAACGATTTCAACGATCTAAATGCTTGAAATGATTATTTTAGCAAAACAGCACGTTTTGAGTTTATTGCGTTTTAACGCGTAAAAATCATAAAACGACGAATTTTATTTTGGTTTTATAAATAGCTTCTATTTGAACGATTTCTACGATCTAAAATGCTTGAAATGATTATTTTAGCAAAACAGCACGTTTTGAGCTTTAATCTGCGTTTTAACGCGAAAACAGCATAAAAACGACGAAATTTTTATTATTCGTTTTTAATTAATAGGTCTATTTGAACGATTTCAACGATCTAAACTGCTTTGAAAATATTATTTTAGCAAAACAACGTTTGAGTTTTAATCTGCGTTTTAACGCGTAAAACAGCATAAAACGACGAATTTTTATTACGTTTATTAATATTGACGTATATTTAACGATTTCAAATCGAAATGCTTGAAAATGATTTTCAGCAAAACAGCACGTTTTGAGTTTAATCTGCGTTTTAACGCGTAAACAGAATAAACGAAGAATTTTTATTATTCGTTTTATTATATTGATTCTATTCGAACGATTTCAACGATCTAAAATGCTTGAAAATGATTATTTTTTAGCAAAACAAAACGTTTTGAGCTTTAATTGCGCTTTAACACGTGAAACAGCATAAAACGACGAAATTTTTATTATTCGTTTTTATTAATATTGCGTCTATTTGAACGATTTCAACAATCTAAAATGCTTGAAAATGAAAATTTTAGCAAACGACGTTTTGAGCTTTAATCTGCGTTTTAACGCGTAAAACAGCATAAACGACAAATTTTTATTATTCGTTTTTATTAATATTGCTTCTATTTGTACGATTTCAACGATCTAAAATGCTTGAAAATGATTATTTTAGCAAAACAGCACGTTTTGAGCTTTAATCTGCTTTTAACGCCAAAACAGCATAAAACGACGAAATTTTTATTATTCGTTTTTATTAATATTGCGTCTATTTGAACGATTTCAACGATCTAAAATGCTTGAAAATGATTATTTTAGCAAAACAGCACGTTTTGAAGCTTTAATCTGCGTTTTAACGCGTAAACAGCATAAAAACGACGAATTTTTTTATTCGTTTTTATTAATCTTGCTTCTATTTGAACGATTCAACGATCTAAAAATGCTTGAAAATGATTATTTTAGCAAAATAGCACGTTTTGAGCTTTAAAACTGCGTTTAACGCGTAAAACAGCATAAAACGTACAATTTTATTATTCGTTTTTATTTATATTACGTTTATTTGAACGATTTCAACGATCAAAATGCTTGAAAATGATTATTTTAGCAAAACAGCACGTTTTGAGCTTTAATCTGCGTTTTAACGCGTAAAACAGCATAAAAACGAGAATTTTTATTATTCGTTTTAACAATATTGAGCTATCTTGAACGATTTCACGATCAAAATGCTTGAAAATGATTATTTTGCTAAAACAACGTTTTGAGCTTTAATCTGCGTTTAATCGGTAAAACAGCATAAAAACGACAGAAATTTCTATTATTCGTTCTTATTAATATTGCGTCTATTTGAACGATTTCAACAGATCAAAAATGCTTGAAAATGATTATTTTAGCAAAACAGCACGTTTTGAGCTTTCAATCTCGTTTTAACGCGTAAAACATATAAAACAGAAATTTTTATTATCTCGTTTTTAATAAGTATTGAATCTATTTGAACATTTCGAACTGATTAAATGCTTTGAAAATGATTATTTTAGCAAAACAACACGTTTTGAGCTTTTAATCTGCGTTTTAAGCGTTAAACAGCATTAAAAACGACGAAATTTTATTATTCGTTTTTATTAATATTGCTCTATTTGAACGATTTCAACATCTAAAATGCTTGAAAATGATTATTTTAGCAAAACAGCACGTTTTGAGCTTTAATCTGCGTTTTAACGCGTAAAAAGCATAAAAACGACGAAATTTTTATTATTCGTTTTTATTAATATTGCGTCTATTTGAACGATTTCAACGATTAAAATGCTTGAAAATGATTATTTTAGCAAAACACGGTTTTAATCTGCGTTTTAACGTAAAACAGCATAAACGACGAATTTTTATTATTCTTTTTTATAATATTGCTTCATTTGAACGATTTCAAGATCTAAAATGCTTGAAAATGTTTTAGTAAAACACACGTTTTGGCTTTAATCTGCGTTTTAACGCGTAAAACAGCATAAAACGACGAATTTTTATTATTCGTTTTATTATATTGCTTCTATTTGAACGATTTCAACGATCTAAAATGCTTGAAAATGTTATTTTAGCAAAACAGCACGTTTTGAGCTTTAATCTGCGTTTTAACGCGTAAAACAGCATTTAAAAACGACAAATTTTTTATTATTCGTTTTTTATTAATATTGCGTCATTTGAACGATTTCAACGATTAAAATGCTTTGAAAATGATTATTTTAGCGCAAAAACAGCACGTTTTGAGCTTTTAATCTGCGTTTAACGCGTAAAAACATAAAACGACGAATTTTTATTATTCGTTTTTATTAATATTGCTTCTATTTGAACGATTTCAGCGATCTAAAATGCTTGAAAATATTATTTTAGCAAAACACACGTTTTGAGTTTTAATCTGCGTTTTAAGCGTAAAACAGCATAAAACGACGAATTTTTATTATTCGTTTTTATAAAATTTGTTCTATTTGAACGTTTCAACGATCTAAAATGCTTGAAAATGATTATTTTAGCAAAACAGCACGTTTTGAGCTTTAATCTGCGTTTTAACGCGTAAAACAGCATAAAACGACAAATTTTTATATTCTTTTTTATTAATATTGCGTCTATTTGAACGATTTCAACGATCTAAAATGCTTGAAAATGATTATTTTAGCAAAACAGCCCCGTTTTGGGCTTTTTAAACTGCGTTTTAACGCGTAAAAAATAAAACGACGGGGAAATTTTTTTTTTTTTTTATTAATATTTTCGTCTTTTGAACGATTTCCCAAAGATCTAAAATTTTTTGAAAATGATTATTTTTGCAAAAAAAGCCCTTTTGAGTTTTAATCGCGAACGCGTAAAAAAGCATAAAAAAAGATGAATTTTTTTTTCGTTTCTTATTATTTGCTTCTATTTGAACGATTTTAACGATCTAAAATGCTTGAAAATGATTATTTTTAGCAAAACAGCACGTTCTTGGGGTTTTTTGTCTGCGTTTTACCACGTAAAACAGCATAAAAAAAACGAATTTTTATTATTCTTTTTTTTTAATATTGCGTCTATTTAAAAAAGGGGTTTCAACGATCTAAAATGCTTAAAAATTATTATTTTAGCAAAAAGAAGTTTTTTGGGGTTTAATCCGCGTTTTAACGCGTAAAAAAAAGCATAAAACGACAAATTTTTTTTTTATTCGTTTTTTTTAAAATTTCTTCTTTTGAACGTTTCAACGATCTAAAATGCTTTTGGGAAAAAGATTATTTTTGCAAAAAAAGCACGTTTTGAGCCAAAACTTCGTTTTAAAAGCGTAAAAAAGCATAAAACGGCAAGGGGAAATTTTTCGTTTTATATTTTAAAATTGCGTCTTTGAACGGTTCCCAAAGACCTTCTTGAAAATGATTAAAATTTTTAAAAAAAGCACCCTTTTGAAGGGTTCAATCTGCGTTTTAACCAAACAGCATAAAACGACAATTTTTATTATTCGTTTTTTTTAATATTGCTTCTTTTGAACGGGTTTCCCCAAAGATCTAAAAAAGCTTGAAAATGATTATTTTAGCAAAACAGCCCTTTTGATTTTTAAACTGCGTTTTAACGCGTAAAAAAGCATAAAACCACGAATTTTTTATTATTCGTTTTTATTAATATTGCTTCATTTGAACGATTTCAACGATCTAAAATGCTTTGAAAATGATTATTTTAGCAAAACAGCACGTTTTGAGCTTTAATCTGCATTTTAACGCGGAAAACAGCATAAAAACGACGAAATTGTTATTATTCGTTTTATTAATATTGCGTCTATTTGAACGATTTCAACGATCTAAAAATGCTTGAAAAGATTATTTTAACAAAAACAGCACGTTTTGGTTTAATCAGCGTTTTAACGCGTAAAACAGCATAGAAACGACAAATTTTTATTATTCGTTTTTATTAATATTGCTTCTATTTGAACGGTTTCAACGATCTAAAATGCTTGAAAATGATTATTTAGCAAAACAGCACGTTTTGAGCTTTAATCTGCGTTTTAACGCGTAAAACAGCTTAAAAGAACGAAATTTTTATTATTTATTTTTATTAATATTGCGTCTATTTGAACGATTTCAACGATCTAAAATGCTTGAAAATGATTATTTTAGCAAAACGCAGTTTTAAGCTTAAATTTGCGTTTTAACGCGTAAACAGCATAAAACGACGAATTTTTATTATTCGTTTTTATTAATATTGATTCTATTTGATCGATTTCAACGATCTGATATGCTTAAAAGATTATTTTAGCAAAACAGCACGTTTGAGCTTTTCTGGGGTTTTAACGCGTAAAACAGCATAAAACGACGAAATTTTTTTTTCCCTTTTATTAATATTGCGTCTTTTGAACGATTTCAACGATCTAAAATGCTTGAAAAAAGAAAAGCAAAAAAGCCCTTTTGCTTTAATTTCCCGAACGCGTAAAAAAGGGATAAAAAAGACAATTTTTTTTATTTGTTTTTATTAATTTGCCCTTTTATTTAAAAGATTTCAACGATCTAAAAAAGCTTGAAAATGGGTTATTTTGGGAAAAAAAACACGTTTTTAGCTATAATCGGTTTTAACGCGTAAAACAGCGCGCCCAAGGGGAAATTTTTTTTGATTTTTTTTTTTAAAATTGCGTCTTTTGAACAATTTTTAACGTTTTTAAAATGGGGAAAATGATTATTTTTTTAAAAAAAAGCTTTTGGGTTTTTTTTTCTGCGTTTTAACGCCCTAAAACAGCAAAAAACCCAATTTTTTTTTATTCCCCTTTTTTTTTAATATTGCTTCTTTTGAACGATTTTAAAGATCAAAAAGCTTGAAAAAGATTATTTTTTGCAAAACAGCACGTTTTGAGGGTTTAATCTGCATTTTTAAAGCGGAAACAGCATAAAAAAGACGAAAAATTGTTATTATTCGTTTTTATTAATTTGGGGTCTATTTGAACGATTTCAACGATCCCAAAAGCGAAAATGATTATTTTAACAAAAAAGCCGTTTTGGGCTTTAATCAGCGTTTTAACGCGAAAACATAGAAACGACAAATTTTTTTTATTCGTTTTTTTTTAAATTGCTTCTATTTGAACGGTTTCCCAAAGATCTAAAAAAATTTTAAAAAAATTATTTCCGCAAAAAAGACGTTTTTTGGTTTTAATCTGCGTTTTAACGCGAAAACGAAAAAAAAAAACGAAATTTTTTTATTTATTTTTTTTTAATATTGCGTCTTTTGAACGGGTTTCCCCGATCTAAAAAAGTTGAAAAAAGATTATTTTTTGCAAAACAGCCCTTTTGCAAATTTGCGTTTTAACCTAAAACAGCATAAAAAAGACGGGAATTTTTTTTATTTTGTTTTTATTAATATTGATTCTATTTGATCAATTTTAAAAGATCTGATATGCTTGAAAATGATTATTTTAGCAAAACAACGTTTTGAGGGTTTTTAAACTGCGTTTTAACGCGTAAAACAGCATAAAAACGACGAAATTTTTTATTCGTTTTTTATTAATATTGCGTCTATTTGAAAAAGGTTAACCCCCCTAAAATGCTTGAAAAAAGAAATTTTAAGCAAAACAGCACGTTTTGAGCTTTAATCTGGGGTTTAACGCGTCCGCTAAAAAAGACGAAATTTTTTTTATTCGTTTTTTTTTTAATATTTGCCCATTTTAAGATTTCAACGATCTAAAATGCTTGAAAATGATTATTTTAGCAAAAAAGCACGTTTTGAGCTTTAATCTGCGTTTTTAAGCCAAAAAAATTAAAAAAGGCAATTTTTATTATTCGTTTTTTTTTAATATTTTTCTATTTGACCGATTTCCCAAAGATCAAAATGTTTGGGAAAAAGATTATTTTAGCAAAACAGCACGTTTTTAGCTTTAATCTGCGTTTTAACGCGTAAAAAACATTTAAAAAGACGAAATTTTTTTTATTTTGTTTTTTTTTTTAATATTGCGTCTATTTGAACGATTTCAACGATCTAAAATGCTTGAAAATGATTTTCGAAAAACAGCCGTTTTAAGCTTAAATCTGCGTTTTTAAAGCGTAAAACAGCATAAAAACGACGAATTTTTTTTTATTCGTTTTTTTTTTAAATTTATTCCCCCCGGGGGGATTTCAACGATCTGAAATGCTTGAAAAAGATTATTTTAGCAAAAAAGCAAGTTTTGAGCTTTTTAAACTGCGTTTTTAAAGCGTAAAACGCAAAAAGAACGAAATTTTTTTTATTCGTTTTTTTTTTTTAATATTGCGTCTTTTGAACGATTTCAACGATCTAAAATACTTGAAAAAAGATTATTTTGAAAAAAGCACGTTTTTTAAACTTAAATTGCGTTTTAACGCGTAAAAAAAGGGATAAAAAAAGACGAATTTTTTTTTATTCGTTTTTATTAATATTTTAACTTATATTTGAAAAAATTTCAACGATCTAAAAAAGCTTTTAAAATGATTACTTTAGCAAAACAGCACGTTTTTAGCTTTTTAAACTGCGTTTTTAAAGCATAAAGGCCCTAAAAAAGACGAATTTTTCATTTTTTCGTTTTTATTAATCTTGCTTCTATTTGAACGATTTCCCAAAGATTAAAATGCTTGAAAAATTTTTTTAGCAAAACGGCACGTTTTGAGTTTTAATCTGCGTTTTAACGCGTAAAACAGCATAAAAAAGACAAATTTTTATTATTCTTTTTTTTAAAATTTCGTCTATTTGAACGATTTCAACGATCTATAATGCTTGAAAAAAGATTATTTTTTGGGAAAACAGCACGTTTTTAGTTTAATTCGTTTTTTAACGCGTAAAAAAGCATAAAAAAGACGAATTTTTATTATTCGTTTTTTTTTAAATATTCTTCTATTTGAACGATTTCAACGATCTAAAATTGCGATAATGATTAAATTTTTGCAAAACGACACGTTTTGAGCTTTAATCTGCGTTTTAACGCGTAAAAAAGCATAAAACGACGAATTTTTTTTATTCGTTTTTTTTTAATATTGTTTTTATTTGACCGATTTCAACGACCAAAAAGCTTGAAAATGATTATTTTAGCAAAACAGCACGTTTTTAGCTTTTTAAACTGCGTTTTAACCCTAAAAAAGCATAAAAAAGACGAAATTTTTTCTTTTTTTTTATTAATATTTTCCGCTATTTGAACGATTTCAACGATCCAAAAAAGCTTGAAAATGTTATTTTAGCAAAACAGCACGGGTTTTTAAACTTAAATCTGCGTTTTTAAAGCGTAAAACAGCATAAAAAAGACGAATTTTTTTTTATTCGTTTTTTTTTAATATTGATTCTATTTGATTTGATTTCAACGATCTGAAATGCTTGAAAATTATTTTTTTTAGCAAAAAAAGCACGTTTTTTAGCTTTTTAATCCCCCCCTTTTTAACGCGTAAAACAGCAAAAAAAAGGGGAAATTTTTTTTATTCGTTTTTTTTTTTTTAATATTGGGGTCTATTTCCTTTAACGATTTCAAAAGAATTTTTAAAAAAGACGGAAATTTTTTTTAAATTTTTCTTTTTATTAATATTTCTTATATTTTGAACGATTTCAACGATCTAAAATGCTTTTTAAAATGAACAGCAAAACAGACGTTTTGGGGCTTTTAAACTGGGGTTTTAACGGGGTAAAACAACATAAAAACGACGAATTTTTTTATTATTCGTTTTATTAATCTTGCTTCCCATTTGAACGTTTCAACGATCTAAAATGTTGAAAATTATTATTTTAAAACAAAACAGCACGTTTTGAGCTTTAATCTGCGTTTTTAAAGCGAAAACAGCATAAAAAAGACAAATTTTTATTATTCTTTTTTATTAATATTGCGTCTATTTGAACGATTTCCCCAAAGGGTCTAAGCTTGAAAAAAGATTATTTTGCAAAACAGCACGTTTTTAGCTTTTTAAACTGCGTTTTAACGCGTAAAACAGCATAAAAAAGACGAATTTTTTTTTTTTTATTCGTTTTTTTTAAATATTTAATTTTTTTGAACGATTTCCCAAAGATCTAAAATGCTTGATAATGATTATTTTAGCAAAACGACCGTTTTGAGCTTTAATTCGTTTTAACGCGTAAAAAAGCATAAAACGACGAATTTTTAGTATTCGTTTTTTTAAATATTGCTTTTTTGAACGATTTCAACGATCTAAAATGCTTGAAAAAAGATTATTTTAGCAAAAAAAGAACCTTTTTAGCTTTTTAAACTGCGTTTTTAAAGCGTAAAACAGCATAAAAACAAGAAATTTTTTTTTTATTCGTTTTTTTTAAATTTTTGCCGCTATTTGAACGTTTCAACGATTCCCAAAAAGCTTGAAAAAGATTAAAAGAAAACAGCCGTTTTAAGCTTAAATTGCGTTTTTAAAGCGTAAAACGATAAAAAAGACGAATTTTTTTTTTATTCGTTTTTTATTAATATTGATTTGGTTTTATCGATTTAAAGATCTGAAATGCTTGAAAATGATTATTTTAGCAAAACAGCACGTTTTGAGCTTTAATCTGCGTTTTAACCCCGTAAAAAAGCAAAAGAACAAATTTTATTTTTTTTATTAATATTGCGTCTTTTGAAAAGATTTCAACGATCATAATGCTTGAAAATGATTATTTTAGCAAAACAGCACGTTTTGAGTTTTTAAACTGCGTTTTAACGCGTAAAACAGCATAAAAAAAGACGAAATTTTTTAAAATTTTGTTTTTTTTAATATTGCGGGCTATTTGGGAAAGATTTCAACGATCTAAAAAAGCTTGAAAATGATTATTTTAGCAAAAAAGAAGTTTTGAGCTTTTATCCGCGTTTTTTTAACCGCGTAAAATAAACCTACAAAAAGACGAATTTTTTTTTATTCGTTTTTTTAATATTGCTTCTATTTTGAACGATTTCAACGATCTAAAATGCTTGAAAATGATTATTTTAGCAAAAAAAGCACGTTTTTAGTTTTTAAACTGCGTTTTAACGCGTAAAAAAGCATAAAAACGATGAATTTTTTTTATTCGTTTCTTTTTATTATTGCTTCTATTTGAAAAGATTTTAACTCTAAAAAGGAAAATGATTATTTTGCAAAACAGCACGTTCGGTTTAGGCCCCTTTTACCACGTAAAACGCAAAAAAAAAATTTTTATTTTCATTTTTGCTCATTTAAACGTTTCAACGATCTCGCTTTAAAATTATTATTTTAAAAACAGAGTTTTGAAATCCGCGTTTTAACCCAAAACACATAAAAAAGACAAATTTTTTTTTATTCGTTTTTATTAAAAAGCCCTTTTAACGATTTCAACGATCTAAAAAGCGAAAATGATTATTTTACAAAAAAAGCACGTTTTTAGCTTTTAAATTTGTTTAACCCTAAAACAGCAAAAAAGACGAAATTTTATTATTCGTTTTATATAATATTGCGTTTTTTGAACGATTCAACGATCTAAAAGCGAAAATGTTTTTTAGCAAAAAAAGCACCTTTTTAGCAATCTGGTTTTAAGGTAAAAAACATAAAAGCGAAATTTTTTTAAAATTGTTTTTTTTTAAATTGCGTCTATTTGCGTTTCCCGATCTAAAAAAGGGGAAAATGTTATTTTGCCCAAAAAAAGACGTTTTTGGGTTTTTTCTGCGTTTTAACGCGTAAAATAATCAAACGACGGTTTTTTTATTCGTTTTTTTTAAAAATTTCTTCAGAACGTTTCAACGCTAAAAAAGCGAAAATGATTATTTTAGCAAAACAGCACGTTTTGAGCAATCTGCGTTTTAACGCGTAAAACACATAAAACGATGAATTTTTATTATTCGTTTCTTTTTTTATTTTTTTTTTTAACATTTTAAGACAAAATGGAAAAAAGATTATTTTTGCAAAACAGCACGTTCAGGTTTTTTTTGCGTTTTACCACGTAAAAACATAAAAAAAACAATTTTTTTTTATTCTTTTTTTTTTTTTGGTCTATTTAAACGATTTCAACGATCTACAATGCGAAAAAATTTTTATTTTAGCAAAACAGCACGTTTTGAGCTTTTAACCCCGGTTTTTAAAGCGTAAAAAGATAAAAAAGACAAATTTTTTTTTGTTTTATTAGTTGCTTCTTTTTTAACGATTTCAACGTCTAAAAAAGCTTGAAAATGATTATTTTAAACAAAACAGCACGTTTTTAGCTTTAATTTGTTTTAAGCGTAAAAACATAAAACGACGTTTTTTTATTCGTTTTATATTAAAATTTGGTTTTTTGAACATTCCCCGATTAAAATGCTTGAAAATGATTATTTTAGCAAAACGCCCTTTTGAGCTTTTTAATTTCGTTTTAACGCGTAAAAAAGCATAAAAAGGGCTTTTTATTCGTTTTATTAATATTGCGTCTTTTGAAGATTTCAACGATCTAAAAAGTTAAAAGTTATTTTAGCAAAACAGCCGTTTTGAGCTTTTATCTGCGTTTTTAACCCTAAAAAAACCCAAAACGACGAATTTTTTTACTTTTTTAATATTGCTTCTATTTGAACGATTTCAACGATTAAAAGCGAAAATAATTTTTTTAGCAAAAAAGCCGTTTTTAGTTTTTAAACTGCGTTTTTAACCCTAAAACGCAAAAAAAAGACGAAATTTTTTTTTATTTGTTTTTTTTTAATATTGCGTCTATTTGAACGATTTCAACGATCTAAATGCGAAAATGATTATTTTAGCAAAAAAGTTTTGAGTTTAATCTGCGTTTTAACGCGTAAAACGCAAAAAACGTCATTTTTTTTTTATTCGTTTCTTTTAATTGCTTCTATTTGAACGATTTTTAAAGATCTAAAATGCTTGAAATGATTATTTTAAAAAAGCACGTTCTGAGTTTTGGGCCCGGTTTTTCCCGAAAACGCTAAAAAAAACAATTTTTATTATTTTTTTTTATTAATATTGCGTCTATTTAAACGATTTCAACGATCTACAACGAAAAATTATTTTAGCAAAACGCACGTTTGATTTAATCCGCGTTTTAACCCTAAAAAACATAAAACGACAAA
This sequence comes from Dalotia coriaria, assembly GCF_025399875.1. NCBI lineage: Eukaryota > Metazoa > Arthropoda > Insecta > Coleoptera > Staphylinidae > Dalotia > Dalotia coriaria. The sequence goes on from NW_027045704.1 coordinate 77,361, forward strand.
TTTTTTTTTCGTTTTTTTTTTAAATTGCTTTTTTGAACGATTTCACATCTAAAATGCGAAAAAAATTTTTTAGCAAAAAAACGGAGCCCCTTCGTTTTTCGCGTAAAAAAGCATAAAACGACGAAATTTTTTTTTATTCGTTTTATATTAATATTGCGTCTATTTGAACGTTCCAGGGTCTAAAAAGTTGAAAAGTTATTTTGCAAAACGCCCTTTTTTAGCTTCAATCTGCGTTTTTTAAATGAAAAACATAAAAAAGACGAATTTTTTTTTTCGTTTTTTAAAATTGCTTTTTTGAACGTTTCAACGATCAAAATGCTTGAAAATGATTTTTTAGAAACAGCACGTTTTGAGCTTTAATCTCTTTTTAACCCTAAAACAGCAAAAACAAATTTTTATTTTTTTTT